>NW_023504667.1:0-59698 GCF_004664715.2 Peromyscus leucopus | reverse complement strand
ATGGTGATGTTGAGACCAGCCTGGACTACATTTAAGATTGTCTCAGAAAGGGGAAAAGAAGACAGAAGCTTGGTAATAGGACACTTACCTAGCATGTACAAAGCCCTTTGGTTTAACTATTGATTAGAAAAAAGAAGAAAAGAAAAAGAAAAAAAACTCCTAAAAATCAAAGTATTAAGATCAAGCCACGTGAGTCTACTTAATGGGTAATAGGGATTTATTAAGATATAAATTAAGGGAATACACTCAGGAACACAGAACAGAGTAGACAGCTGAAGTTGTCCTCTGATCGGACTGGAAGCAAACCCACCTGGCAGAGCAGTCACACCAGGAAGCAGGCAGCAGGGAGAAGTGTGTCCTGATCCTTCTCCCTCTCCTTATAAGAGGTCACAACAGCAGGAAGTACTGCCTCCTTCCGGCCCTATAGCCCAAGGTCATGGACAGAGCAAATACCATTACATCAAAGTTATTTTTGTACACAGATGTTAAGCAGGACTGGAGAGATGGCTCAGCGGTTAAGGGCACTGGATGCTCTTCCAGAGGACCTGGATCCAATTCCCAGCGCCCACATGGAAGTTAATAATTGTCTGTAACTCTAGTTCCAGGAGATCTGATGATTGCTTTTGAGGCATGCATGTGGCACACAAATATATATGCAGCACATAAACATGCATACACATAAAAATAATTTTTAATATTAAGACATTAAGTAAAAAAAAAAAGACATTAAGTATATAAACATATTTGTTCTTTTTAAACTTCTAATCCTATTTTTAAACCTAGCAAGATATTTTACATGTGGACTTATAGTCTCAGGCTTAAATTAATATTTAATGTAAAATATATCTTGGGAACAGCCTGCTTGTCTATTCTACTAGGCTCAATTGTCTTAAGTATCACAAATACTCAAAAGCACCAAAACTGCACAAACAAAAACACCATTGATTCCCTGAGTTTGCTTCTATATTGAATTCAAAGTCTTCCAGAGATTAAACAAATGTTGAAAAACTAAGGGAGGCAGCTAGAGAGGTGGTTCAGCAGTTCAGAGTGCTTGCTGCACTTGTGGAGAACTTGAGTTGGAGTCCTAGTATCTGCGTTGTTGGGTAGCTCACAGCTGCCGGAGGCTCCAGCTTCAGGGCATCTGACACCCTCTTCTGCCCACATACCCTTACACAAACGTACATCATACACACATGCATACACATAAATGTAAAGTAAATCATAACAACTGCGGAAAACATTGCATCTCAAACATTTGGGGGGTGGGCTGCTTTCTCAGCCGACTAACTGTTCATCACAATCACAAATACTAACTGGGACTTGAGGGTTGGGGTTAGAGACACAAAGTATCATCGCCCTCTTACCCTATGGTCAGCTTAGCCCCTTCTCGTGTTACTATGGCAACTTCAAGGGACCAAAATTGAATCTCCTGAGTCCAGAGGAGCCTAAGTCAATTTGCAGACCTTTAGCAAGGAATGTGCAAGCCTGGACTTCACCCTTCCTTCTCCTTCAACAACACACACAGGCCAGACACCCGGGAAGGCTGTCCTCTCCTCCGATTCCTGAGCTACCTAAGCTACCTCCAGATTATACTCCATCTGGAACTTTCAGACTCTCTGAGATCTGCCCCTCGCTCCTTCCCCACAGCTGTTGCCAGACTTACGGTCTCATCACTCTTCTTCCTTCAGGTTACGCAGGGATCCCTTTCTGAATCCTGCCTGTTTTGGGGGCCTCTACCCAAGCCACACCTTCAATCATGATAATCCACTTCTACCGTTGTGATAAGAACCACCTAACCTTCCAACCTTCCATCACAAAAAATGATCACTGTGATGGTTTGCATGAAAATGGCCCCATAGGCTTCATTCCAGGGATGCAAGGGTGGTTCAACATATGAAAGTCTGTCAATGTAATACACCATATAAACAAACTGAAGGGAAAAAAACACATGATCATCTCACCAGATACTGAAAAGGCTTTGACAAAATCCAACACCCCTTCATGATAAAGGTCCTGGAGAGATCAGGAATACAGGGAACATACCTAAACATAATAAAGGCAATTTACAGCAAGCCAACAGCCAACATCAAAGTAAATGAAGAGAAACTCAAAGCGATTCCACTAAAATCAGGAACAAGACAAGGCTGTCTGCTCTCCCCATACTTATTCAATATAGTACTTGAAGTTCTAGCCAGGGCAATAAGACAACATAAGGAAATCAAGGGGATACAAATTGGAAAGGAAGAAGTCAAGCTTTCACTATTTGCAGATGACATGATAGTATACATGAGTGACCCCCAAAATTCGACCAAGGAACTCATACAGCTTACAAACACCTTCAGTAAAGTGGCAGGATACAAGATAAACTCAAAAAAAAAAAAAAATCAGTAGTCCTCCTGTATGCAAATGATAAACGGGCTGAGAAAGAAATCAGAGATACATTACCCTTTAAAACAGCCACAAATGATATAAAATACCTTGGGGTAACTGTTAACTAAACAAGTGAAGGACCTGTATGACAAGAACTTTAAATCCCTGAAGAAAGAAACTGAAGAAGATATCAGAACATGGGAAGATCTCCCATGCTCATGGATAGGTAGGATTAACATAGTAAAAATGGCAATCTTACCAAACGCAATCTACATATTCAATGCAATCCCCATCAAAATCCCAACACAATTCTTCACAGACCTGGAAAGAACAATACTTAACTTCATATGGAAAAACAAAAAACCCAGGATAGCCAAAAGAATTCTGTACAATAATACAACCTCTGGAGGCATCATGATCCCTGACTTCAAGTGCTACTATAGAGCTACAGTAATAAAAACAGCTTGGAGCTGGGTGGTGGTGGTGGTGGTGGCGGCGGCAGCGGCAGCGGCAGCAGCAGCAGCAGCGCACACCTTTAATCCCAGCACTCGGGAGGGAGAGGCAGGAGGATCTCTTTGAGTTCAAAGCCAGCCTGGGCTACAGAGTGAGTTCCAGGAAAGACACCAAAACTACACAGAAACCCTGTCTCGAAAAACCAAAAAATAAAAATAAATAAATAAATAAATAAATAAATAAATAAATAAATAAATAAATAAAAACAGCTTGGTACTGGCATAAAAACCGACATGTGGACCAATAGAACTGAACTGAAGACCCAGACATTAATCTGCACACCTATGAACATATGATTTTCAACAAAGAAGCCAAAACTGTACAATGGAAAAAAAGAAAGCATCTTCAACAAATGGTGCTGGCATAACTGGATGTCAACACGTAGAAGACTGCAAATAGATCCATATCTGTCACCGTGCACAAAACTTAAGTCCAAGTGGATCAAAGACCTCAACATAAATCCAGTTACTCTGAACCTGATAGAAGAGTAAGTAGGAAGTAGTCTTGAACTCATTGGCACCGGAGATCACTTCCTAAATATAACACCAGTAGCACAGACACTGAGAGAAACAATTAATAAATGTGACCTCTTGAAACTGAGATGCTTTTGTAGGGCAAAGGACACAGTCAACAAGACAAAATGACAGCCTACAGAATGGGAAAAGATCTTTACCAACCCCACATCTGACAGAGGGCTGATATCCAGAACATATAAAGAACTCAAGAAATTAAACATCAAAATACCCAACAGTTCAATTTTAAAAAAAGGGCTATAGAGCTAAACAGAGAATTCTCAACAGAAGATTCTCAAATGGTTGAAAGAAATTTAAGGAATTGCTCAACATCCTTAATCATCAGGGAAATGCAAATCAAAACAACTCTGAGAGGCCGGGCGGTGGTGGCGCACGCCTTTAATCCCAGCACTCGGGAGGCAGAGGCAGGCGGATCTCTGTGAGTTCGAGGCCAGCCTGGGCTACCAAGTGAGTTCCAGGAAAGGCGCAAAGCTACACAAGAGAAACCCTGTCTCGGAAAAACCAAAAAAAAAAAAAACCTCTGAGATATCATCTTACACCCGTCAGAATGGCTAAGATCAAAAACACTGAAGACAGCTTATGTTGGAGAGGATGTGGAGCAAGGAGAACACTCCTCCACTGTTGGTGGGAGTGCAAACTTGTACAGCCACTTTGGAAATGGCGCTTTCTTAGAAAATTGGGAATCAACCTCCCTCAAGATCCACTCTTGGGCATATGCCCAAGGAATGCTCAATCATACCATAAAGACACATGCTCAACTATGTTCATAGCAGCATTATTTGTAATAGCCAGAACCTGAAAACAACCTAGATGCCCTTCAATTGAAGAATGGATAAATAAAATGTGGTACATATACACAATGGAATACTACTCAGCAAAGAAAACAATGATATCATGAGGTTTGCAGGCAAATGGATGGAACTAGAAAATATCATCTTGAGTGAGGTAACCCAGACTCAGAAAGACAAACATGGTATGTACTCACTTATAAGTGGATACTAGAAGTAAAGCAAAGGAGAACCAGACTGCAACTCACAACTCCAGGGAGGCTACCTAGTAAAGAGGACCCTAAGAAAGACACAGGGATTTCCCAGCGACAGAGAAATGGATGAGATCTACATGAGCAAACTGGAGTTGGGGGTTGGGCAATGGAGGGCAAGGGTTGGGGGGAAAGAGAGCTTAGGGGGCGGGAGGTCCCAGCTGGATCAGGAACAGAGTGGAGAACAAGGAAAGAGATACCATGATAAATGAAGACCACATGGGAATAGGAAGAAGCAGAGTGCCAGAGAGGTCCCTAGAAATCCACAAAGATACCTCCACAATAGACTACTGGCAATGGTTAAGAGAGTACCTGAGCTAACCTACTCTGGTGATCAGATGGCCAAACACCCTAACTGTCATGATAGAACTCTCATACAGTGCTGTGGATATCACTCTATATAAATAAAACGCTGATGGCCAATGACCAGGCAGGAAGTATAGGCGGGACAAAGAGAGAGGAGAATTGGGGAAACAGGAAGGAGGAGGAGAGAGACTGCAGCCACCGCCAGGACAAGCAGCATGTAGAGACTCTGGTAAGCCACCAGCCACGTGGCAAGGTATAGATTTATAGAAATGGGTTAATTTAAGATAAAAGAGCAGTTAGCAAGAAGCCTGCCACGGCCATACAGTTTATAAGTGATATAAGCGTCTGAGTGATTATTTTATAAGTGGATTGTGGGACTGCGGGGCTTGGGGAACCTGGAGAGAAGCCCTCCAGCAACAATACAGTGTCTGATGGAAGCAGATGCAGAGATCCACGGCCAAGCCCCAGGTGGAGCTCCAGGAGTCCAATCAGCATGAGAGAGGAGGGATTATATGAGCAAGAGATATTGAGACCATGATTGGAAAAAGCACAGGGACAAATAGCCAAACTAGTGGAAACACATGAACTGTGAACCAATAGCTGAGGAGCCCCCATGGACCTGGACCACGCCCTCTGGATAAGTAAGACAGTTGATTAGCTTGAACTGTTTAGGAGGCCCCCAGGCAGTGGAACAGGGTCCTGTCCTTGGTGCAAGAGCTGGTTTTTTGGAACCTGGGGCCTATGCTGAGACATTTTGCTCAACCTTGGTGGAGGGAGGAGGGGACTGGACCTGCCTCAACTGAATCTACCAGGATGGGCTGACTCCCTAGGGTAAACCTTGCCTTGGAGGCGGTGGGAATGGGGAGTGGGTTTTGGGGGAAGGCTGGGGGTGGGAAGAGGGAGGACAGGGGAATCTGTGGCTGATATGTAAAATTAAATTAATTATAAAATAAAAATTTTTTTTAAAAAAGAAAGAAAATGGCCCCATAGGCTCACAGGGAGTGGCACTATTAGGAGGCGTGGCCTTGTAGGAGTAGGTGTGGCCTTGTTGGAGGAAGTGGGTTTTGAGGTTTCAAATGCTCAAGCCAGGCCCAGTCTCCCCCTCTTTTTCTCTCTCTCTCTCTTCCTGCTGCCTGCCAATCCAGATGAAGAACTCTCAGCTACCTCTCCAGCACCATGTCTGCCTGCATGTCACCATCCTTCCTGTCATGACAATGATGGACTTAACCTCTGGAACTGTAAGCCAGCCCCAATTAAATGTTTTCCTTTATAAGAGTTGATGTGATCATGGTGTCTCTTGACAACAATAAAAACCCTAATGCAACCACCTTGCTCTGATCACAGTTGTGACAATGGCCCAGCCTTCAGTGAGGATGAGAGCAATCGTGGACAGAACAGCCATGCCCCTTCAGGATGAACCACCAACTCCCTTCGGTTATGGCAAGAGCAACCCCCACCCCCTTCAACGATGCCAAGAACAACCACCAACTTCGATCACAGTGACAAACACCTCCCTTTGGGCACAGTGAGAGCCACTACCTGACGGCCACTGTGAGTCACTGATGCCATATACAAATACAAATGCATGCCAGTCAAGGAACTGTATAAGCTTTGCACATATTACCCATGCCCTCCAAATCCCTGAATAATAATATAAATCGCTCATTTTAAGATAAGTAAACTGATGCTCAAAGAGGTTAAGTAGTCTTTCCATTGACCTCTGTGTCAATTTAAAAGGTGGCGGGGGCCGGGGTTAAATACAACTGCTGAATAAGTCAGTGTCCCAGGCAAGCATCCTCTCTCTTCTCCACCTATGGTATCCCTGCCATTTTTGAAACTACATTCGGGACGCCTCCTCAGGGAAGGCTGCCCCATGGGCTCTTGGTCTGATTTAGGTGTCCCTCTCTTGGTTTTCCATAGCACATTCTACCTTCCTTTATGAGATGCTCAGTACACTACTAAAAATGACTCACTTGGGCTTCCTTAGCCTCCACAGCAGGAAGAATGGGAAAGTGCCTGCCAGGATGGGCCATGATAAGCAGGGCAGGGTGGCAGAACCAAGCAGGTATCACGTCCGGTGACTAAAGAAAGCTCTCATGTTAGAGATTGTGGTGGCCCACAGAGGTTTCCTAGTGAGACCTTACTCAGGGTCAGAGAATCTGGGCTAGCTTTACCCAGCAGGGCTGCATAAAGGGGATGATTTGGCCACGGGCGTGGGTACCAGACATTTTGAAAGGTCTACACTTGGCTGTGCATTGTGCTTTGATCTTGATAGGGGGGAGGTCTTTTGCCTCGCCCTTTGGCATTGTATAAAGAGCCCTTTGGAATAGACCTCAGGGTGACTGGGTATTGACCTCAGGGCCCTCCAGAAGCTGTCCTGTGTCTCTGTCTTTCTTATCATCTCTTTCTATCTATCATTTCCTCATTCCTCTCTCCTCCACCCAAGAACCTTTCAAAAGGTGAGAGCTGGACTCCACAAGAGATCAAAATATTCCACCCACTGGCTGGGCGATCTTGGACAAGAATAATAATGCCCCCCTTCTAGGTTGTGATGAGAATGAGAATTCAAACCCATTAAAACTTTGCTGTACCGCTTGAAAACATAATGACAAATTGCTGTCATTCTGCTACTGTCTTAGTTACTGACCAGCAGAGACTCCCCTGCTTCTAAGTATGTCTGTAAATGAGTTCTGTAAGAATACAGTACCATGAAGGCAAGAACCTGGCCTCTCTGGAGACCAGGAATAAATCGGTGATATTCAGAATCTGCCTCCCACTTCTAGACAAAGCTTCCTTTCAGCCCATCCAGAGGACCCCAAAAGTCTTTCCCCATCCTCATGCTTTATTCCAGTTGAAACCAATATCCACTGGGCTCCCAGTTTTCAGTAAGTACAGAGCCTTGTGAACGGACAGGTCTTCACTCTTCCAGGAACACAATTCGAATTCTCAAAAGGAAAACACAAATAAACCCCTTGTGACCGATACACACAGCACACATGCAAAGGAGGCCATGGCTGCTTCCCACAGGACTTGAACCACGTGGAAGGGAAAGAGGCAGTCGACGAAATCAGATGGGAAATTCATCTTGCCAGGCCAGTTTGGTTGTGGAAAGCCTAGAGCAGGTGCAGTATGAAACACTGAGATTGTAGAGTTTGCTCCAAATGTCTGAACGGGATGAGCTGGAGTTCTGTGAATTAATGGAGGGAAACCCAAGTCGGCAAGGGCACCGAGGTTCTGCTGAGCCACGCAATACTTGATGTATGGCAAGAGCAGGACGGTTGAGGAATCTGACTTTCTGTTCAGGCCTAGCGTTTGGGAAGATTCTTTGGCTGCCACGCAGAGGGGGAAGTGAACAGTTGCAAGGCTGGAGACAGGATGTCCACTGGCTGTGAAGAGAAGTCCAGATGCGAGGA
The DNA here is from genome assembly GCF_004664715.2 of Peromyscus leucopus. Lineage (NCBI taxonomy): Eukaryota > Metazoa > Chordata > Mammalia > Rodentia > Cricetidae > Peromyscus > Peromyscus leucopus. The sequence goes on along the minus strand of NW_023504667.1, from coordinate 51,524 downwards.
GAAGGGCCTGGCGTTGGGACACGAGGCTGAGAAGAGGGGATTCTGTGTTGCACTTGATGCGCTTCTGAACATTTTTTTTTTCCTTTTTTTTTTTTATGGTTTTTCGAGACAGGGTTTCTCTGCGTAGCTTTGGCGCACTTCTGAACATTTTTGTGTTCATCCGCTTCTCATCTCCAAACATGGTGCCCGGGACTCTTTTGACTTCTGACCAGGTTACTAGTGTATCTAGATGACTGTGTGTACATCTGACAGGAGTGGAAGGTGGCTTCCTAAGACCTTGTCATCTGCCAGAAGTCTCACTGTCACTAACACACTCCTCGCTGAATTTGACTTTAAGAAAGTTGCATAGTTTGAACTGGAGTAGGATCTGGTAAAGCAAACTGCCAGTGTGGTGACCAGAGAAAAGGACGGAATAAGCAAATCCTTAATTGAGTCCTTACTCGATGGCAGACCCGAGGCTCCAGACTGGGCCATAAGCAGCAAGAAACAAAACATTTCTTGCCCTGTGGTGGCTCCCAGCCTCCTGGGGAAGGACGAAGTTTCTGAGCCTACCACCCTGCGAGGAGGAGACAGTTTGGCAAGCCCTGTGGGTCAGAATCCTGGGACATCCCAGAAAGCATGGGGACCCTGAGAACAAACAGCCAAAAAGGTGAGAAGAAGGGTTTTTCTGATTTTAGCTGTTTCATAATTTGATCCCGGGTAGCCTTGTTTCCTGGGCTTCCCCAACCCATTCTAAGAAATTTGGAATCCTACCTGTTCCGAAGACACTGACATTGCAGTGTTCCAACCGTGGGCATCCACTTAGGAATCGTGGCTCTGTGTTCCAATCGTAGGCATCCACTTAGGAATCCCGTGGCTCTGCGTTCCGATCGTGGGCACCCACTTAGGAATCCCATGGCTCTTCCCGCGTTTTTCTATAGAATCCCATCTTCATGACTTGTCTTCGCAGAGCAGATATTACCGACAAGTGATACGTACAGCATCCAGGGCGTAAAAGACAGTGTGAAACGGCAACTAAGATTGTACTGATGCTTTTAAAAACGTACAGGGCCCTCTGGGAGGCCTTCCAACGCCTTTCTCTTTATGTCTGAGGCACCAGCCAGCCTGCAGAACTTGAGGGCATCCCTCTCTGCTCCAGCTCCTACACAAAGGAACAGAATCACAATTAAAGAAAAATGGCAGAAAAATAATGCAACCAGAATCAAAGAAGTTTCCCCTCCAAAGCCTGAATTAGACAGTTTTCTTTGGATTTCAGAAGAGATTTGCATTTGAATTTATACTCTGCAATGCCAGCAAAACTCAAGATTATATTATTCCCTCAGGATTCCCACCGTCTTCCTTTTGCTGAAGCCACAAAACCACCTCAGCTGCTCTCTACTTTGTAGCCTTTCCCTCAGGTTTTCCTTCAATGGTCCTTTGTCTTCCAAGACTCCTAAGTCAGTGCCTTTAGGACACTTAGTGTGTAACCTGCTGATAAAACAGCTCAGTATTTCATTTAGAATCAAACACGGTTTCCTGAGGAAATCACAAAGTTGTTGAAAAAGCTGGTAAGCGAAAACCAGGTCACAAGGAAAAATCATCTTTTCTGTCACAAAGAGTCAGAGACGGTTGTGCAAAGGGACATCAGAAAATGCTGGGTACAGAAATCACTTTGATTAGTCCCTAAATACTAGGCTGTAGGCAATGAGAAAGTAAAGTTTTTAGCAAAATAAAGGACATGGCTAGGTTCAGCAAACCTAACAGAATTACTACAAAAGCCAATTTTTTGGGAAATGGGCTCATAATAATCACTTAAAAATTGATGTATCACTTAAAAATTTACCTACCATGGTCATGGTGTCTCTTCACAGCAATAGAAACCCTAACTTAGACAGAAGTTGGTACCAGGGACTGGGGAATTGCCAGATAGGAATTGTGATAGGCCAGACCATGTGTTTGTTTGGCGGAATATGGACTTTGGGACTATGGATTAGAAAAGCAATTGAATCGCTTTAAGTGGGGCTTAATGGGCTGAGGGTGATGGGGTCCTAGATCAAGAGGTTTCAGAGGAGAAGGATGTCAGTTTGTGGCCCTAGAGACTGGTCTTGTGATAATTTGGTGAAGAATGTGGCTGCTTTTTGCCCTTGTCCAAAAGGTCTACCTGAGGCTAAAGTGAAGAGTTTTGGATTCATCCCAGTAGCAGAGGAAATCTCAAAACAGCCTAGTTTAGACTCTGTCATATGGTTATTAGTGTTCGCCCTCAAAAGATCTATAATGAAAAGGAGCAAGCTGAGGAAGAAAAAATACAAAATGTACAATTTGAGGAGAAGAGGGACACCAGGAAGGGAATGGAGCTAAGTGTTCAAGGAGATAAACAGAGTAAAGGAAATCCCGATGTTAAATGGAACGAAAGGCATGGAGACCTCAGGGCAAGATCCCACCCAGCTAAGCTTTCAACTTGTGAAAAGGAATCAAAGAACAGCTTAAACCTGGGTGGGATGACACAGGCCTTTAATCCCAGCACTCAGGAGGCAGAAGCAGGCAGATCTCTGGGTTCCAGGCCAGCCTGGTCTACAGATCAAGTTCCAGGATAGCCAAGCTTAGGCAGTGAGGGAAACCATGGAAAACAGAAAGCTGGTGAAGATGTAATTGAACAAGGGGAACCATGTTCCAGCCCCAGCGAGCAGCAGACCTTGACAGCTTTGGCCACATGGTTATGACTTTAGAGTCAAAGACAGAAGAAAGGGGTTATGGAATTTCCCTCCACTACTAAGGAAAGCCACAGAAACCAGGGATGTGTCAGGGGTGTCCCTGCATGGAGACCCAGAGAGGCCATTGTGTGGAACTGTGAAGGTGAAGCCTGGATTGTCTTGGAGACCCCAATATTTTAGAGACACCAGTGTTGTGGGATACCTGCTGAGGAGAACTGCTAACAGGGAGTGGAACCAGTCCAAGAGAAAGAAGTGTGTTGCAGTCAATAAAGCTGAAAGGAATTGGAGATGTGAAGAAAGCTTTGACAACAGACATGAAGATACAGAATTTGAAGTTTACCCAGCAGGGTTTTGGTCTTGCTTTGGTCCAGTATTTCCTCACTTGGTTCCCTTCCCTATGTTTTGGAATGGTAATGTATATCCTGTGCCATTATATGTTGGAAGTATGTGAGCTGCTTTTTTATTTTTATTTTACAGGGGATTACAGTTAAGAAATTTCATGAATCTCAGAATAGACTTTGAACTTTGGACTTTTAAACAAGCTTGAGACTTTTATAGAATATGGGGACTTTTGAAGTTGGACTGAATGCATTTTGCATTATGATATAGTCACAAGCCTGTGGGGGCCAAGGAGTGGAATGTGGAAGACAATGTAATTGGCCCCCATAGGCTCATAGGGAGTGGCACTATTAGGAGGTGTGGCTTTGCTGGAGTGGGTGTGGCTTTGTTGGATGGAGGGTGTCACTGTGGGGGCGGACCTTAAAGTTTCCTGTGCTCAGGATACTGCCCAGTGTCTCAGTCGACTTCCTGTTGCCTGTAAGATGTAGGACTCTCAGCACCACGTCTGCCTGCACACTGCCATGCTCCCCACCATGATGACTGTTGTTGTGGTTTGTTTTTGCTCTTTTAGGGGGCCTGCCACCCAGGCTTATTCTTAATTATGAATGCCCGGCCTTAGCTTGGCTTAGTTTCTAGCTGGCTTTGCTTAACTTTAAATTATCTACCTTTTGCCTCTGGGCTTTTCCTTTTCTCTATGAATTTTACTCTTACTCCATATCTTGTGTGTGTAGCTGGGTGGCTGGCCCCTGGAGTCCTCCTCCTTCTCTGGCTCCTTCTCTCTTCTCCCCTCGCCCAGATTTCTCCTTCTCTGTACTCTCTCTGCCTGCCAGCCACGCCTATCCTTTCTCCTGCCTTGCCATTGGCCATTCAGTTCTTTATTAGACCATCAGGTGTTTTAGACAGGCACAGTAACAGCTTCACGGAGTTAAACAAATGCAACATAAACAAAAGTAACACATCTTAAGACAGAAGCAACTCCCTCAAGTTACCCCCTCACCTCCCCGCACATAATATGGCACCCACATGGGGCCACACACATATATGCACACATGCCATGAAATAAATAAAATATAAGGAAAGCATTAGTATTTCTGAGTCAATTCAGGTCTAATCTTCTTCCCCCATAGGCCCTGCAGTGTGGGATGTTCTGTATGTCCTGTGGGAGCCTGTTCTCTGGTTCCTCGTGGCTTTGCCCAGCAGGTCCGCATGGAGGATGATTAGGACCATGGGCCTGAGTGCAGGTGTCTGAGATGGTCTGCACTTGGCTGTGCCGTGGGATGATCTGTATGTCAAGTTGCTCTGATTGGTCAATAAATAAAACCTGTTTGGCCGTGGCTAGGCAGGAAGTATAGGCGGGACTAACAGAGAAGAGAAATAAAAGAACAGGAAGGCAGAAGGAGACTGCCTGGAGCCACCGCCAGGACAAGGAAGATGTAAAGTACCCGTAAGCTATAAGCCACGTGGCAAGGTATAGATTTATGGAAATGGATTAATTAAGCTATAAGAACAGTTAGCAAGAAGCCTGTCACAGCCATACAATTTGTAAGCAATATGAGTCTCTGTATTTACTTGGTTGGGTCTGAGTGGTTGTGGGACTGGCGGGTGACAAAGATTTGTCCTGACTATGGGCAAGGCAGGGAAACTCTAGCTACACTGCAGCACCCTAGGGCCACCATGAATCCTTGGTCAAGGTCACAAGCAGCTCTTCCATTTTCTATGAGGCCTGCACTGCCAGCTCTTTGAGAGCTGTCCAGAGATGGGATGGCAGCTCCATCTCTTCATTCCTTCCAGGGCACAGAGGGCAGAGCTGGGCACAGATGCTCAAGGGATACTTCACTGATTAACAATACACTGAAACTACAATCATATTTCTCCCTATGGATAGGGCATGCGGCCTTGAACATCAACCAAAGCCACGGACTGTGGATCTGTTCCTGTGTATGTGATTATGTTATGTCTATAAGGCTTTATGTTATAATTTCTTTAGAATGTATTTTGTCTACCTTCTTAGGTATCTTTGGCTCAATGTACGTAGTATATAGGCTATGTATATGTACCTTCGAGCAGTATATATGACATGTATTTAATATACGATGAATTTTAATGCTTATGATAAAAAAGTAACACACCTTAAAATAATATTCTACAACAGATGATAATGGACTGGACCTCTAAAACTGTAAGTGAACCACCCCAATTAAATGTTTTCATTTGTAAGAGTTGCCTTGGTCATGATGTCTTTTTGCAGCAACAGAAACCCAAAATAAGACAGTTACTTTTCTTTTTGCTTTAACAAAATGCCCAACAGAAGCAGTTGAAGGAAAAAAAAAAAAAAAAAAAAAAAGCCGGGCGGTGGTGGCACACGCCTTTAATCCCAGCACTTGCACTCGGGAGGCAGAGGCAGGCGGATCTCTGTGAGTTCCAGGCCAGCCTGATCATCAAAGCGAGTTCCAGGAAAGGTGCAAAGCTACACAGAGAAGCCCTGTCTCAAACAAACAAACAAACAAAAACACAGAAGCAGTGTAAGGAAGGGAGGATTTACTTGGGCTCACAGTCTCTGAGAGTGCAGAGAGTACAGTCCATCATGGTGGGGCTGGTATGGTGGTGGGAACATGGTGGGAACTGGTGACTTTGTGTCCACAGTCACAGCCAATGGTGCTACCTACATTTAAGGTAGGTCTTCCCTCTTCAAATAAGTCTCTCTCTGGAAATGTTCTCACAGACACAAGCAGGGATGTGTCTTCTAGATGGATCTAAATCTAGCCATGTTGATGTAAAGATTAACCATTGCGTTACTGTACTCCTACAAAGGAACTTGAGTCCCATGCTGTAGTTTCCAGTTTTCAAAACTGAAGCATCAGGTGTTAATTTCATTGACTGGAAGACAGATAGATGGATGGATGAATGGATGGATGCTTGGGATCAGTCCTAGAACTGCATATTGCAAGCACTCACTCTACCACTGAGTTACATCCTCTGCCCTTCAAAGCCTTTCTTGTGTGTGTATATGTGGGAAAGACTCAGGAATTGAACCCATAACTTCACATATGGTAAGCAAATGCTTTACCACTGAGACATCCCCTCCCCTAGGTCAAACTTCTTTTTAATTTATTTTATTTTATGTTTATTGGCATCAGAGCCCACGGAACTGGAGTTACAAACAGTTGTGAGCTGCCATGTGGTTGCTGGGTACTGAACCCGGGTCCTCTGGAAGAACAGCGAGTGCTCTTAATCACCAAGCCATCTCTCTAGCCCCCAAACTTTTTTTTAAAATATTGACAACTAGCCAGGTGGTGGTGGTGGTGGCGGCGGCGGCGGCGGCGGCGGCGGCGGCGGCGGCGGCGGCAGCCCACGCCTTTAATCCCAGCACTCGGGAGGCAGAGCCAGGTGGATCTCTGTGAGTTCAAGGCCAGCCTGGACTACCAAGTGAGTCCTAGGAGAGGCGCAAAGCTACACAGAGAAACCCTGTCTCGAAAAACCAAAAAAAAAAAAAAAAATATTGACAACTAATGTCAACTTCAAAAATAGTGCTTCACCAGCAAACCAAAGCCTGGCTGTAGGACCTAGCCTGGCCTGAGCAGCTGACTCAAAACACTGAGACAGACTGTCACATCGTGTTTACAAACATCACATCAGGGTAAATTTAGTGAAATCTTATCATTTCCTGCTCCTCCTCTCAATTTCTGGAAATATCTAAAATATAGGATAGCTTCTGCTCTTAAAAATAAAATGGCACAGCCGGGCGGTGGTGGCGCACGCCTTTAATCCCAGCACTAGGGAGGCAGAGGCAGGCGGATCTCTGTGAGTTCGAGGCCAGCCTGGGCTACCAAGTGAGTTCCAGGAAAGGCGCAAAGCTACACAGAGAAACCCTGTCTCGAAAAAAAAAAAAAACCAAAAAAATAAAAAATAAAAAAAAATAAAATGGCACAAAATAAAACTTTTTAAAATGGGTCTGAATAGGATACTGAAGTCTCTCCACTCCATCCCCTCACCATCTTGGTGTGTAGGATTTTCTGCACGGTAACTGAGCATCTCGGGAACTTTGCAACCACTTACCCTTAACAGGCATATGTTACCTTCCCTTTGTTGTTTTCCCAAAGGCTGCAAAAATAGCTAGGTATACAACCCTTTTTCCTATATGAGGAGGCCTTAGGCCCAGGTCTGGAGAGCTGGCTGGGTGTGTGCAAGCCTGAGAGCTGAATGGGGAGCCTCAGAACTCACAGAAAATCTAGACATGGTAGTGCAAGCATCTGAAATCACAGTGCGCCACTACTGGGAGATGAGAGACAGAACTGTAGGAAGCTACGGGCCAGCCAGCCCACCACACACACACAGCAGTGAACAAGAGAGACTGCGCCTCAAACAAAGAGGAAGGTCGGACCTACCATACAGATGCACACACACACACACACACACCATACACACACATACATATGCACACATAAAAATAAGTAAAATTAAAAACAAATGCACAAAACTCAAGTCCTCCTGGTACTCCAGACGCCTGGATTTTTACCAATGGGAAGTTAATGTTCTGCTTTTTTGCAAACAATGCACATTCTCTCTGCCCTCAAGATGTTTTCCCACTCTGGGGCTTTTAGCCCGTGCCTGAGTGATACCCCCACCTAACAGTAATGCTATCGGTGCACACATTAGGAAGAGAGACCTTTCACTCTCCACAAACACTTGCTGGGAGAATCTCAAAATCGATAAATCTCCACTCTCTTCAAGAGTGTGAGGAGCACACAACCCACACAATCGTAAGAATGGTTCTGGACGCGCCCTCCCCAGAGGCGCTTTCTCTTCAGTCTGCCTTCGATGCCCTTTTCTTTTGGCACCTCATAAACTTCTGGCTTCCTATCTTCACAATTAGGCAGCCATTCAATAATGAAAAAGCTAAACCATGTGCTCATATGCCACCCCCAGGTCTAGACTCTGCAAAAGTCTGGCAGGCAGGGGATTGTCTACTGGGATGTGTGTTGTGTGACAAAACCTTTTTTTTGGGGGGGAGATGCTATACACATGTCTATTCACCCCGATAGGGAGCCCACGACAGACCAAAGTATGGATACCACCAACGTCCAACTTGATGATGAGCCAGTGACTTTTACTGGAGTGACTTGCAGGAATATGAGTGAGGGTTTACTTCCAGGAGCAGAAATGACTCAAAGACAGCTGCATCATCACCAACGCCCACCTAGCATGGGTGACGGCTCACAAAAGCTGGAAACCTGGAGCATCCCACCCAGCCTGCCGGCAGCTCAACAGGTTGGAGAGTGTCTTTTCTAAGTAACTCTGGTCTACGCCTCTTCCAGGCAGCTCAGCTGGTTTTTTGTCTCTTCCAGGCAGCTGTTCTCGTCTCAAAATGTCTTCTTTGTCACTTGACTTTTCTGGGTGTTTTTTGTTGCTTGGTTTGTCAGAGAATCATTTTTGCAGCCTTACTCCACTTTCAGCTTTTATTGTTTCCTCCAGCAAGGAGGGCCCTAGTGAATCCAGTTAGTTTTAGGGACTTCCTGGAGCTGTTTAGGGTTGTTTGCTTTCCACTTTAAAGAACTTCCCTGCAGGATAGAATGTTGCAATTTTAGAGGAAACTGTTACACAACATGCCACCTCTTCCTAAGGCTTTTATACACCACCACCACCCCTTTAGCAATGATCTCTGAGCCTTGGAGGGGGTGACTATAGATGTTTACCTATGGCTAAGATTTAAGCCACAGCAATCGTTACTTATTCTCAAGAGCATCACCAGTGGTTATGAGTTGAGGCTGACAACAGCGGTGATCTATGGGTGCAAGTACACAGGTTTAGAAGGCAGTTTGACAGGCACATCACATCCACCTAGAAAAACCATAGCAATTGTTTCCCCATTGGGACCTATGACCTCCCCAAGTCACAAGACGTTATTTTGGCTTCTAGTACCAGATGTAAACTCCCTCTTGTGGAGGAGGCCTTACATCCAACTGAAAGGCTGTTGGTCATGATAGCCAAGCCGCTATTGCACAAACACGAACATCTGGCTGGCATGTGGGTGTTTTAGCACACAGTTCTCCGCCAACAGCCTACATGCCCACTATTAAAGCCAGCCAGCAGGCTGGAAGTTTCCAGTTCAGGCCCAGCTTAATTTTTCCATGTCCTACAGTCAAAGCATGCGCATGCAGACTCTTCAGCGATAGGATCTTACTGTCTAGTTTTGGCATGTAACCAACAGCAGTAGCAATAGCTTTTATGGTTTGTGGGGCCTCAAGGACTTCCCCGCCAACCACTCACAGGAAGGGAGCCCACCCCTGGCACTGGGATTTTCATTTAATCACCTTATGGCCTCTGGGAGTGTCTTTTTCCACCCACGTAGTATCTGTACTTTGGTCTGTCATGCGCTCCCTATCTGAGGCGAAGAGACATGTATGTAGCGTCCCTCCAGGAAAGGTTTTTGTCACACAACATAACGATGACCATACAGGGACACAACAGAACCAAAGGTGAGTTGGGGAGGATCGAGTACATGGTCCTGGCTATGCAGCTGAGGCTGAACAGCCTGAGGGGGAGCATCACAGAGGAAATGCCAATACAGTGGTCCTTCCGTGTGCCTTTGTGCTGTGACAGTGGTTGCATACTTCTTGCTATAGGTAGTGAGATATGCCACTGAAGCTGAGCCATCGGGATTAGGAGTGTCTGTGGGAAGAATCCCAGGAGGGCAGTCTTTGCCTATGTGGTATGGGGTGGCAGGCCGGCTTGATGAATGGGGTCTGTCTGAGAAAACAGCTAAAGGTTTAGAGAAAAATTTACAGTCTTTAAGATTAGTGTATAAGGGTTGAGATTGTTGGCAGCAGCGGCAGAGGTTGCCTGTGTAGACAGAAGTTTTCCTGTGTCCCGCCCAGTCCTGCAGCTGCTCAGTCCTGAGTAAACACACAGAGGCTTATATTAATTACAAACTGTATGGCCTATGGCTCAGGCTTCTTGGTAGCTAGCTCATTCGTCTTAAATTAACCCATTTCTACTAATCCGTGTGTTGCCACGTGGCCATGGTGTTACCGGTCTGCTGGCATCTTCTTGCTTCTTGGGCTGCAGCTGACGTCCTCCTCACTCTGCCTTTCTCCTCCCCCTGCTGTGGGATGTTCTGTATGTCCTGTGGGAGCCCTTCTCGGGTTCTTTGTGGCGTTACCCAGCAGGTCCGCATAGAGGATGATTAGGACCATGGGCCTGAGTGCAGGTGTCTGAGATGGTCTGCACTTGGCTGTGCTGGGGGATGGTCTGTATGTCAAGTTGTTCTGATTGATCAATAAATAAAACCTGATCGGCTGTGGCTAGGCAGGAAGGATAGGCGGGACTAACAGAGAGGAGAAATAAAAGGACAGGAAGGCAGAAGGACTGACTGCCAGATGCCGCCAGCACAAGAAGCATGTGAAGATGCTGGTAAGCCACGAGCCACGTGGCAAGGTATAGATTTCTAGAAATGGGTTACTTTAAGATATAAGAAAAGTTAGCAAGAAGCCTGCCACAGCCATACAGTTTGTATGCAATATAAGTCTCTGTGTTTGCTTGGTTGGGTCTGAGCGGCTGTGGGACTGGCGGGTGACAAGGATTTGTCCTTACTGTGGGCAAGGCAGAAAAACTCTGGCAACATCCCCCTATCTCTCTTGTGGATAAACAACCCTAAACAGCTTCAGCTTGCCTGGCTCCATCCTCCCCTGCCATAGGCCAATGCAGCTTTATGTATTAGCCAATGGGAGTAACACATATTCATAGCATACAGAAAGATATCCCACAGCATGCCTGACCTCTGTTGTGTGTAGCTAGACATGCCTCTGAGGCCAAGATGGCAGCCAAGCAGGAACTTGTTTGTGTACAGGAGCAATTGTACCAAAAAAGGGTGATGCAGCACTACCCTCTGTGTTAGCCTCTGATTTAGCAAGTAAATTAGATAAATGAGAGGATGGGAGAGAGGTGGTAAAAGCAGGAGACGACAGCCCTCAAATCCCACCTTTAATTTAAAAAAAAAAAAAAAAGAAAAGAGGAAAAAAAATCTGTGATCCAAAGTACAGCTAGGTGCCTTACAATGGTCCAATCCAAGAACTTAGGGCCATCAGAAAATATTCAGCCCTTGAACTGCTGGAATTAGAGAAGACTTTTAAACAAGCAATGACAGAGCCTGTCACAGCCTGGCTTGTGAGGCTGTGTGACATGGGAGTGGATGGGATTCGTCTAACGGCTATGGAAGCAGAAAAGCTGAGTGATGTAACTTTCCATCCCCTCTGAGGCAAAGGCTGCATGATCTGAGACGGTGCGAGGGAAATCAGTCCCTGGGGAACTGACTTATGAAAGCCATTAGGAACACTTGGTTGCCTCCATCTGAGTTCCCCATATCGCAAGGGGCTGGAGGACCATAGAGGAGGGGCAGATGCCATTTAAGGAACTAGGAATAAGAAGAACTGCGTTTGAACCCCAGTTCACTGGGCCAGATAGAAATGTGTTCATAGAGGAGTTAAAAAAGGTTGCACCAACAGGGACAGCGAGACTGGTGTGAAGCCTTAGTGGTTTTGCCGAGCCCTTTGGTGGGACAAGATCTTTATAAAGTAGGAAAGGCTTTGGCAGAGCTCAGTGACTTATACAAGCATTTGAAGAGTCCACAAAGTAAAGATCAAGCTGGAGATAAGAAAAAGGTAAAGCCAAGGGAGAAGTCTGACTGGGTTCTTGAAGACAAATGTGGCAAGATTTGTGTGGAGCTGGAGTTTCTAAGGGGAGAGGGGGGCTGATAGAAAGCCAAATTGTGTGCTAAGGACCTGTTGGAAGGCGTCAAAGCCTGAGGAGCAGTTCACAGAAGACACCCATGATAGAACAGTACAGGTGACTGCAATCAAGCCTGTCCTAGGGGTGGGTTACTATTCCCCCAGACTAAGGAGGGTACTTTTTACCTCTGACAAAAGGTTATAGTAGAGGTGGGTATGGTTTGCCCAGTCAGGATCTCCCCAACAATCAGGTATGGAGAGGTGAGAGCTACAGCCATGACCACAGTGCCAACCCAGGGTCACTCTGACCCACGGAGCCAGAAGGTACAGCTGGGGAGAGTGTGGGAGTCTGTGGGAGACCAGCTCCCACCTATCGAAGGAGAGAGGAATGAGGAAATATCAGATAGACAGACAGACATGGTGAGAAGAAAGACAGAGACACAGGATAGCTCCAGGAGGGCCTGGGTCAATACCTAACAGCCTCTTCATTTATTCAAAAGGGCTTTTTAAACAATGCCAAGGGGAAAGGCAAAAGACCTCTCCCTTGCGAGATCAAAGCACACCGTACAACCAAGTGTAGACCCTTCCAAACACCTGGTAACCATGCCAGTGGTCCAATCATCCCATTATGCATCCCTGTTGGGTAAAGCAAGCTCAGATTCTCTGACCCTGAGTAAGGTCTCACTAGATAGCCTCTGTGGGCTCCCACAGGAGAGCAGGGCTTTGTTCCCCCTTGGGCCCTGGTAGGTCTGAGCAGATTAAGTCAGACCCACTTGGCTCATCACGGGTGAAGAAATGTAGGGAGGCTCTGTAGAACACCTCCAGGACAGGGAAACATAATAGCTCAAAACAATGACTGAAGGTACAGGGAGCTAATTAAGTTAGCACCTCATATTCATGCTTTGCACCCAACCTTGATTTGTGGAGGAAACAACTGATACAAATTGGCAGGTAGGGTGACAGTGGCATGTGGCTCTAATCCCAGCACTCAGGAGGCAGGCAGATCTCTGTGAGTTCAAGGCCTGCCTTGTCTACAGAGCAAATTCCAGGACAGCCAGAACTACAGGCAAAAATCCTGTCTCAAAAACAGAAAATTGAAGGAACCTTTCCATGCTGTATTAACCCCTGCTTAGTGTCTTCTTAGTTATGAACTTCTGGGGTCACCTGACACTGCTGAGGACAGAAGACAACAGACTTTCAGAGTGCTTTACTGAGGTTATCTTTGTAACCCCGCTATTGGTTATGGGATGGTAGCTCAAGACGTTGCCTTGTCCTGCCCATCTTCTGAAAAGGTTTTGCTATACAGATGACACAATGCTACCCTCAGAGTGTTTTGCAGATTTGGAGAGCCATTAGAGAGACATACAGGTGCATCTAAAGGAAAGCGGATGGGAGATCAATCTACACGGGATAAAAGGGCCAGGCACAGCTGTAAAATTCTTGTGGTATTATGGTCTGGTAAGATGCACATGATACCTGATGTTGTTACTGACAAAATCCTACAACAGTCTGTTGCTTTTGTCAAAGCCACCAGTTATGGCCTTTTGAACATCTGGTGACTCGTAACAGAAGGGGACGCTGGGGTGGTGGGGTGCACAGCTGTTAGACCTGCCCCACAAAGATCTTACTTAGCCTGCTCAAAAGCCTCTTGAGCCCTTCTGTCCCGATCCCATGGAACACTGTATCAAGTTATACAGAGGACAGACAACTTAGGTAAGATGGGGTCTGAAAGTCTGCCAGTATCCCAAGAGTCCCCCCAAAGGCCCGGGGCTTCATTACAGTTACAAGCACCAGCCATTGGAGGATTTTGTTCTCCTGAAGCTCTTTTGAGTTGTTCACCTTTCTGTATAAAGATCTTCCCTGAGGGTGGAATGTTTCCATTTCAGAGGAGGGAACTGTGTACACAACAACCTGGGAGGGATGCTCCAAGCACCTGGAGCCAGGAGGAAGGCATGTGTGGTGTGAGGTGGCCTTACAGAGCTCCTAGAACAAGGAGGAAGGGGTGTGTGGTGTGAGGTGGCCTTACAGAGCTGGAGTACAGACTTTAGAGACAAGACTGGAAACCAGAGGCCACAGTTGGAAATGAATTCAATCCACCCTAAGATGTAACTTTGGTTTTGCCGCCATAAGATCTGAAGTTTATGTTTGAATCTATTTAGGACTCAAAACTGTCCCTCACGACTATCACTGTTAACTGAGAAGTCGATTCTGCAGATATTACCAAAAGCCAAAGTAGCTATGACTGAAGTAAAATAAGAGTTTGTCTCTCCCCTGACAGTGGGATCGCAATCATGACGGGAAGGATTCATCCTCATCTGAGTGGACCAAGATAGATCATGTTCACCAGGTCTAGATTCTAATTGCTGGCAGTGGTGGCAGGGTGGGGGCGGATGTCCATTCTCTGCAATGAGCCAACACAGAATGCACGTGCGTCCCTTCTCTAGGCATTGAATTGCCTCGACCCCTGCCTTACTCAGTTGCGATTACGTCTGGCAAGTTGCAGTGTGTTCTTAGGAAGGTGTGAAGCCCACGTCCTCTTCAGCTTCCCAGAGTTTCTTCTGGCAACACGGTTCCAATGTCTTTGTTAGTCCCTCTGGAGTTTTCGGAATCCCAGGACCACCCAAACAACCATATGCAGAAGTAATCATAATACAAAGGCGAACATAGACCTTTCTCTTAGTTACCCACCTCGGGTCTCCAGTGTTCACCAGAGAACACTGATTGAGCACTCCAGAGAACAAAGGCGACTCGTGAACTAATGCTAATTGTATACCGTAGTTTTAATTTAGTAAAACTTATGGTTTGTGTTGATTTTTGAGGAGGGCAGAGTAGTGCCACATTTTGTTTTGTAGCAGTGGCTAACTAAGCCCCTGATTCACTGAGGTGTAGCCTGACAGGACTATCCAGGGCTCAGGCTCCTGGCTTGGACTTCAAAATTGACTATATTCCGAAATTCTGTCTTTTACAAAACGTTAACTGAGGTCAAACTGCCCCATATCGACGATTTAATGGTTACTCTGTTCAGACAGCTGCCTCTTAGCCATTCAATGACAAGGTGACTGGGTTCATTAAGATGTTCACACACAGCTCACTCCTCAAATGGTATCCCATGCGTCCCTAAGAATTTCATGGGCAAGGCTAGTCTGATGAGCCGTGGTTACAGCAGAAAGAGCCGATCCGTCGCCGTTCGTTTTCCAGTAGACAAAGAGGCATTATTTTCAGGTTGATTAAAGCTGGTCATTCGAGCCAAATTCCTGGGTGAGGTCATGAAGATCAGTCACTGTGCGGTTCATTGCCAAGGGCAATGGAGAAGAGTCCAGCTTTCTCTGCTGAAAGACAGACTGCCAAAATTTCAAGTTGAACGTTAAAAGTCTGGTACTTTTTTCCGTGTTGTCCTGTACAGATTAAAAATGATAGAGCTAAATGTGGGCCCGTAAACGTCAGCTCTGTGTTTGGCTGTTGTTTAATTTGTGGAGAGCCGAGTTATACCAAGCATCATTCTTTGTTCTTCCTATTTCCTTCTACCCTCCGAAACCATATTTATTCTGTAAAGCTACATTTTAAGAGCAAAATATTTCAGTAAATGCCTCATTCTGCTCATGACTTACTTGAAATTTCACGACTATTAGAAAATTTTCTCTGGAAATTTCGCCATTCCTTTTCTCATATGCTGCGTGATTGACTCTGTTTAATGTGAAATAGCTAACCTATGTATTAAAATAACTATGAATTCTCAAAACAACATTGAGTCTGATAATATAAGTGTACTACACTAAAATCTTACATACTGAAAACCAATAACTAGTTCATGAAAGAATTCTGAATGAAAATAGCTTTACATGAAATTCCCCCTTAATATGACATATAATGTAGAAATAGGGAGGAGAGTGAACTAGCAACGTGAACAATGGACACAGGTCCTTTAGCAAAAACAGAAACATCACTGCTGCCATGAGAAACTGTTCCTCATGGGATAGAATTCTAATCCATGAGTTCTTGATCTTAAAATCAAGCTTTGGACTAACAGCTTCTCTCCTAGCCAACAAGACCCTGGAATTGGCAGTTCCAAAAAAAAAAAAAAAAAAAAAAAACTTTAGTTTTAATTAGTAAAATTTTCACTATGACTTGACACTTTAAAAAGTCCAGTTGCATTTGGGCTGTAAATAAAATCGTTGTTTGTTTTCAAGTACTTGAAAGAAATTCTGCGTCGCTGGAGAAATGGCCCCGTGACTAAGACCATGGACTGCTCTTGCAGAGGACCCAAGTTCAGCCTCCAACACCCCAGAGTCAAGTGGCTCACGATAGCATGTAATTCCAACTCCAGCAGGATCCAATGCCTCTGGCCTCCGTGTCCACCTGTACTCCTGTGCACGTGCCCACATACAGACACCCATGCATGATTAAAAATAATGAAAACTAAGTATTTTTAAAAGGAAATTCTGCCTACCAGCTTTATTACTTATGTGACAAAAACTGAAAAAATGAAATCTTTCTATAAGATGTAATTACAAAAGAAATACTTCACAAAGAATATGAAAGTAGTTATAGCCGTATGTGAAGCATAAAAAGCAAGTCATGGGACTGTGATATGGCTCAGTGGTAAGAGCATTTGCTGCTCAAATATGAGGACATGAGTTCAAATCCCCCCACTTCCACAAAAAAAAAAAAACAGGTATGGCCTCCTGCACACTTGTAACCCTGGAGCTGGCTGCCAGCCCAGCCCCAGGTTCAGTGAGAGACCCTGTCTCCAGGGAATATGGTAGAGTCATAGATCAGGACTCCAGATAGCCTCCTCTGGCCTCCATGTGTGTACAAATGTAGCTAGAGTTTTCTCCAGTCCTGCCTGGCCCACAGTCAGGACAAATTTCTATCACCCGCCAGTCCCACAGCTGCTTAGACCCAACCGAATAAAAACACACAGAAACTTATATTGCTTACAAACTGTATGGCCACAGCAGGCTTCTTGTTATCTAGTTCTTATATCTTAAATTTAACCCATTTCTATTAGTCTATAAGCGTGGCTTGTGGCTTACTGATACCTTACATCTTGCTGGCAGTGTCTCTCCACCTCAGCCTTCCACTTCCCAGAATTCTCTTCTCTCTTGTCCTGCCTATACTTCCTGCCTGGCTATTGGCCAATCAGTGTTTTATTTATTAACCAATCAGAGCAACACATTTGACATGCAGCCCATCCCACAGCACACAAGCATGTACACTTGCACATACATGTGCAATACACCATATGTATGTATGCTCACACACACATGCTCACACAGACCGGCACAAGCAAATCCTTAGCAGTTTTTTGCTTAGAAGAATGACTGCCTAGGGTGTGAAAGTGACTCCATTGTCAGTGACAGAAAGCTTGTGTATGACTCACATTTGATGCTTCCGGGAGCAATATTAAAAGTTTAACAGTAAAATACACAGAGCATGGGAAACAGTGATTCAAATGTTCCTCAGTGCCGCATTTACTTGAAATCTCTATGTATTAACTGCTTCTCCTTCGGGGGCTTCTCTGCGGGATTCTGGAGATAACAGCCTTTTGAATGAGCCAGCTCAGTGGGATGTGGGCAGGAAAAACCTCGTTTTCCTCATACTTTGATCTCTGAGTATCTTCTGTCAGATCTTCTTTCTCTACCCCAGGAAGAGGGCTTAAGCATATCCCAAAGATTTTTCAATCCCTTTCAGATTTTAAAAGGCTTTTCTTTGTGGGTACAGTATTAATGAGTACAGTGTGATAAAAATGAAAACTTCAATCTCTTCTGCTTCTCTCCTTCACCATCTACAGCCAGCAATGGGGAAGGGGGAGGAGTCAGCGCTACCCATTGTACCTTCACAAATCTCAGTTCAGAGGCTGCATTTTCCTCTCCCACAGACTACGTGCCCTTTGTTCCTTGGGGTCAGATGAGGTAGCAGAGACAGGTCAGGGATGTGTCAGTCAGCATTCCAAATCACTGTAACAAAACACCCAAAATACACAGCTTAAAGGAGAAAGGATTTCTCCTGGCTCACGATCTCAGAGCTTTCCATCCACACATCCGGTACGGTTCACTCTGGGCCTGTGGCAGCACCATTTGCCTTGGTGGAAATTCATGGCAGAGGCGGTCTACGAAACCAAGTGTAAGACAGAAAAGGGATTTATGTACCAGTTCCCCTTCACGGCCTTCAGTGGTCTGTTTTTCCAACTAGGACCCACTCTCAAAGGTTCCAGGACCTCCCAGTCACACCGTAGGCTGACAACCATGCCCTGAGCACATGAACATTTGTGGAATACTTAAAATCTGAGCCACAGTGGAGGCATAGGTCTGACTCCATGAATGCTGTTGGTACTGGTCCCTGCATGGCAGTGCATTAAAGCTGCTCTCATTTGGAGCCGGAGACCCTTCGATACTCTGCCCCCAGACACATTCATCACATAATGCTTTGATGTGGGCAATTTGCTTCCCAGAATAGCTGGTTATTCCACAGCCTCCCAGCTCCTGGGTACAACTACAGGCTCTTTGAATAAGGATAGCTACAGTGACTCCTCTGGCCCAGAGGGTCTGCCTCACCCTAAGTACCCCCAGCATCACCTCCACCACAGTCCCTCACTCTGCACTGCTTAAGCAACCCCACAAGACTTCACACCCTAGAAGCCTGTAGGCATGAGTCCCCAGATCCAACCTCAGGCAGTCACAAGGCAGAATCTCCTGCAAACACTTCCCTGACTCCGCTCCAGTGGCATCTGTCTGTAACTAGAGTTTTCCTGCCTTGCCCACAATCAGGACAAATCTTTGTCACCTGCCAGTCCCACAGCTGCTCAGACCCAACCAAGTAAACACAGAGACTTATATTGCTTACAAACTGTATGGCCAAGGCAGGCTTCTTGCTAACTCTTCTTATAGCTTAAATTAATCCATTTCCATAAATCTATACCTTGCCACGTGGCTTGTGGCTTACCGGTGTCTTCACATGCGGCTTGTCATGGCGGCGGCTGGCAGTGTCTCTCTGCCTCAGCCTTCCGCTTCCCAGAATTCTCCTCTCCTTGTCTCACCTACTCCTGCCTGGCCACTGGCCAATCAGTGTTTTATTTATTGACCAATCAGAGCAATTTGACATACAGACCATCCCACAGCATCTGTCCCTAAGGGTTTAGACTTGAGGCAAGAGAGGGCTGCATCCCCATTGCTGGGAGGCCACAGCACAGGCCTCATAGCGTGGTCTTCCGAGAAGCACCCATGCTCTTTGAAACTCTAAGAGGTCGCATGGCAAGTTTGCAATCATCTCCTTGCCAATCCTAAGAGATGGTCTAGCATCTCTCTTTACAACAGAGGGGTTCTTTCCATCCTTTTCTCAAGTTTGGGGCCTCAATTGAGATCAAGAAAAATCTTGTTCCCCTCTACCATACCTTACCCTCCCACGTATTAATAAATACGTTTCATTTATTGCTTCTGCTGAACTCCAGTGCATAATCCTGAAAAATGAAATGGCAAACCCATTTTGAGTACTTTTGACTTTTTGCTCAAACATGCCGAGATCATCGAGACTTTTACAAATTGACTAGAAGAATGCTCACACCAGTCTGTGCCCCACAGCGGCTCCTATCTAGACTGGCAGTACCGGCCTTCTTTGCTGCATCGGAAGGGCAGGCATTCTAGAAGAGTGTGCTCTGTTCTGGGGTTGACAAAAAGGGAGGCAGGCACTGACATATTGGCGGGAAGGAGATGTGAGGGGGTGTGACAGAGTCTGGATGGTGTTCTGACCAGCTGCAGACTTGAGTTTGAGTCCTGTGGGAAAAGTAGCTGCAGGCAGAAACCTATGGATCGGGTTTCATAGGACACCAAGACTGCAAGACATAAGGATATCAGTGTGGCTTCTGTGTCACTGTAGAACGGAGAGTGCATCGTCCCAGCTAAGCACAGGATGTCAGGTGCCTTCAGGATGCTAAGAATCAGAAAAGAGGAGTATAATTCGGGGTTAAAATTTTGAGGGTGTAGAAAGCAGCGCCTGTGACATGGGGATCAGTACAATCCCAATGGCCCTCCACGACCTTGCTCAGTGGGTATCAATAAGGCAACTCCTGGCATACTTCCTGGGGGAGGGGGGTGTTGATCCGGGTATCATCTATGCCCTTCAGTGGGCTCTGAGTCTAGGTTCACTTGATGGCACTCACTTTTCCTTCACATGTAATCTTCAAGTTCAACCGAGTCAAACAACTCTATATAAAATAGGAGGTTGTGGGGGGTATAACTTGAATAGCAATTCCCATCAGAAAGAAACAAACAATACACACTGGACCATTGCATACATCCTCTCCTACTGGGCAGAAACATCTAGGACTTTGCATTGACAGTTCTTAATCTACCTTCCAGCTGCCCCAGCTTCTGATTGCTGGTCTGCTTTCTGGAGATCTCTTGAAAATTCTCAGAGCCACATTTGAGCTGGGGGCTGTTCTTTTGGTGGCCATGGGGCCACTTTCACCTTCTATTGGTGTGAGTTCTGGGGCTTTAGTGGAGGTGACTATTATTGGTTGTTTTTTACTCTTTACTTTTTTGGCTCTTTTGGGGGCCCACCACCCAGCTCCCGAATAAATACACAGAGACTTCTTTTTTTTTTTTTTTGGTTTTTCGAGACAGGGTTTCTCTGTGTAGCTCTGCACCTTTCCTGGGACTCACTCGGTAGCCCAGGCTGGCCTCGAACTCACAGAGATCCGCCTGGCTCTGCCTCCCGAGTGCTGGGATTAAAGGCGTGCACCACCACCGCCCGGCTAAGACTTCTTATTACTTATAAATGCCTGGCCTTAGCTTGGCTTGTTTCTAGCCAGCTTTTCTTAACTAATTATCCCATCTATCTTTTGCCTCTGTGCTTTTACCTTTCTCTATTTCAGTATGTCTTTTCTTTCCTTCTCATTCCCTGTCTGGCTGGGTGGCTGGGTGGCTGGTCCCTTCTTTCCTTGCTCCTTGATCTTCTTTCTCTCTTTTCCTCCTATTTATTTTTTCTGCCTGCCAGCCCTGCCTATCCTTTCTCCTGCCTTGCTATTGGCCATCCAGCTCTTTATTAGACCAATCGGATGTTGTAAACAGGTGAAGTAACACAGCTTCACAGAATTAACAAATGCAACATAAAAAAATGTGACACATCTTTGCATCATTACACAAATGTTCCACAGCATAAACAAATGTAACACTTCTTAAAACAATATTCTACAACAGGTGAGCATTCAAGACTGTTGAAACTCATGCTTAGGGTCTCTGTGATAGTGTAAGTCCTTAATGACTTAGCAGGCTTCAACTCCTGCAGTGGTGAATTGATGTCTAAATCCATTGGCATCATCAATTTCATGAAGGAAATTAGCTCTTTGTAATTCTTATTTTGTAACAGACCTGGTACATCCCACACTTGGTTTCTATTTCAAGGGAACTCAAAACAACAGTCTGAGGCAGGACAATTGTGAAGAGAATTTGTTTTTTCTCGCTACTATAGAACCTGACTCTATAAACTATGCTTTGTAGTGAGACTAGGACCTCAGCAAAAGTGTGTTTTTCCCTCTCAGTCAAGGACTACTTATTGAAGCATTATTGTTTATTGGATGTCTACTTAGGAATGATCATAGCAGTTTTTCATTACAGTTTGTGTGCAGGAGGCAAGTGCATGCCATGTTCTGGTCCAGCAGCATAAGCATATTAACAGAGCCCAACACAGAATACAAGGTTCCTTGATCAAAGTTTTAAGAAATGCTATCAAAGATACTAAAATATAAGGTTCCTTTCTTTCTTTTGTGTCTTTTTCAGCTTCAGCTGTGTTTTAATTATCATTCTAGGGAAAGAAAAATTTAAATAATGAGCATGAATCTTACAAATTTTTTCAAGTGGGAGAGGGCTTTGCTTTGGCCCAAGTTGGTCTTGAACTCCTGAGCTCCAGTGATTCACCTGCACTCAACCTCTCAGGTGCTAGGGCTATTGGCATGCCCCAGAGTGCCTGGCATCTGCCATTCCTTTTTAGGTTTTGCATGGCTGACTATGAATACAGACAGATGTGACCTTACCAGGCATTTACGCTTACGGAACTTTATAACTTGTATGTTGTCGTTGAATTTGTATGGTGAAATACTACACACAATGGACTCAATGGTTTTTGTTTTACTCCTGATCATGGCTTATCGATGCACTCTGTCTTTACCTCAGTGATGAAGAGCATGGGCTTCAAGACAAGGGAGTCGGGTCCTATTGTTCTGTCCTGGTTTCCATCATGATTTTCAATGCAAATGGCTGAAACCGGGACGTAATAACCATAAAAAAAGGATAGGGTAAGCTTTCTAGGTTATTTATATTTCTCTCTTCTTTGGCAGGAGTGAAAAGTTTGCAAGTAAATAGGACTCTTAGGAATTGTAATTTGGGAGACACGGGTTCGGACAAACTGAATCAGGATTCCAAATCCTTACGTTTCTGTGACTCTCCTCCCCTTCTTCTGTCAGAACAGAGTTGGGTGTGGCCATCTTACTCAGTTGTAGGTAGAAAGTGACTAATCTGTTCTTGCTTCAGTTGCCCCTGAACTCTGCCTTGGGAGACATAGTGGGCCCTGTGTGTGAACAAGTCAACAAGGAAGAGAGGACTCAAATGTTGTGTGCTCACATGCATGCTTTATTGCCCCATCAAGTTCACACATAAAGTTATTAAGACTTTCAAGTTGGGGGCTGGAAAGATGGCTCAGCAGTTAAGAGCACTGGCTGCTCTTCTAGAGGACCTGGGTTCAATTTTGGTCTGTAACTCCTGTTTCCAGGGGAACTGGTGATCATTCCTGGCCTCTGAGAGCACCCAGAGCCCAAACATCTAACACAA
Organism: Peromyscus leucopus; assembly: GCF_004664715.2. Classification (NCBI taxonomy): domain Eukaryota; kingdom Metazoa; phylum Chordata; class Mammalia; order Rodentia; family Cricetidae; genus Peromyscus; species Peromyscus leucopus. The sequence continues at coordinate 28,952 of NW_023504667.1, read as the reverse complement.
CAAAATGAAGACTTTCAGGAGGACAGCATTAGTTATTAAACTGAGCTCAGGGCTTTTCTAGGCACTGGGCACCCATAGGACACTGCAGGTTGTGTACCCAGGGGGGGGGGCCCTCCCTGTACCATTGTGTGGCTGTTACGTCTCTCAATCGTTTACACATTTTAATGAATTTAACCCTTTCACCAGGTGCGCAGTTCATATGTGGTCTCTGTCTCACTGTCTGACTACAACGCTTTGTAAATCTCGTAAACCTCAGGATTTACCTTAGTGTGTCTTTATCTAGGACTGTGTCGTCAACCTGTCTCTTGCTTTATCATATTTACCTGGTATGTTTGGGGGTGAAAAATCAGGAAGACAAGAAAAGAGTCATTATTACCAAAATGACATAATTCAAAAGAATATGCATGTTTTATTTGTGCATATGTGTGTATGTATGTGGGTGTGGGTGTGCCCCGGTGTGCATGTGGAACTCGGAGTACAACGTGCAGGAACTGGTCCTCTCCTTCTATCACGTGGGTTCTGGAGATCAAACCTGGGTCCTCGGACTTGGCAGCAAGAACCTTTACCCACTGAGCCATCTCACTGGCCCTGAAATGGCATAGATTTTAAAGAGTTATTATTTCAAAAAGTTGGCAACAAGATGGTTATTTTATTATTTAAATCTATATAGATTATGATGCAGCAGCTGAAAATTTTGCTAAACTATAATCAAGAAGTGTCTCCTCCATCTTTTTGCTCTATGACCCTCACAGGCGGCTGTCCCAACTTTGGGCATCACACTCGCATTCTAAGGAGAGAGGAAGCAGTACCTTCTTAGCTTGTCCTTGGTATCTCTCACTCTCCTCAGCTGTGTGTCTGTAGAGAAAAGCAACGGGAAGCGTGGTGACAGACTCTTGGCTAGGCCGTCCGAAATGTCTGCTTCAGCTTTTCCCTTTGATCCGTGGCGTTCCCGTTCAATTCCCTTGCTCCTTTGCTCATAAAGCCAATTCATGGGGAACACTAATTCCTTCTTCCCCAGAAACAACTCTAAGCTGTCATCTAGCTCCTACGTGGAGATCAAAGGCCAGATCTCCAGTCCACATGTCCCTGCAAACATATGTTGAAAAGTAAAGACGCTGAACACGCTCACTGGGCGGCGGCGGCGGAGGGGGAAGAAAGGCTAGCTACAGCGAGTCTGGAAAAGTCAAGGATGGAAAAAAAAAACCAGCCCGTATTTCATCCTGCAGACATCAGGAATGAGGTTCTTCTGCTTAGGCTGTGGAGTTTCATTTCTCAGACCCCGGCTTTGCCCTGCAGGCAAAGCCTCCTTGTCTTCTGGTTGTATATCATGGAGGAGACGTTTCCTGTGAACTCTCATTTAGCTCCCCCTGAAATCAGCATTCAGCAGAATTCTCTCCCCAGACACTGCCTCCGTCCTCAGCCATATTTCTGCGGGTTTCAGTTCAGTCCTGGAGGGCTGCTAGTGACCATTCGCCAAGCTCCAACAGTTTGCTTCATTTCACTGACAGATTTTCTTGTTTTGAGTTTGTTTCTGCAATGGGATCTCCCTGCGATAACTTGACTTCTGTGTTAGTTTTCTTTCATTTGTTTCTGCAGAACCACGCTGTCTCAGCCCTGCTCTGGGCTTTGAGCCGCTGACCTGGGCGTGGCCTCGGGGATGTTCCTGCCGCCGCTAATTTTTCTGTTGTACTGCGATCTGAAGTTGCCCAGAGTAAGCGGAGAGCAGTGTCTTCGGCCCAGTCCTCTTTGTCAGTGTGTTATCCTAGGCCTAGGAGAAGCGACAGCTCCTGCCCTCCCTGCCGCTGCTGTCTCAGACTGACGGCTCCCTCCCTCCTCTTGCCCCTCAGGTTCAACAATGGCAGTGGCTCCTCTCCCCTCCTCCCCTCGCCCTCCCCATCCCCGTTCCTCTTCCCGACACCCCCACCCCCACCCCCACCCCCCCACCCCCTCCACCCGCGCTCTCTCCCCCTCTCTCCCATCCTTCTTTCCTCCCTCTCTTTATGCTCCCTACATCTTTGTCAATAACTCTCTTCAGATCACTCGACTCCAGGGTTCTATTTCCTGCCAGCATCCCATCTGCTGCAACATCCAATTTTTTTTTGTCTCTTGCCAAATGTGTGTGTACATATACGTATTCCGGGAAAATGGCATAACATCTTGAAAAGTTAGAGAATGTGAACTTGTTTTCAGTAGATGGAGAATCAAATCACTTGAAGGTTATAATTACCATACAGCCAAAACGATTATTAACGTGCAGATCAAAGCCATATAAAGCCAAGCAAGGTGGCGCATGCCTTTAATGCTGGAACTCAGGAGGAAGAGGCAGAAGGTTCTCTGTGAGTTCGAGGCCAGCCTGGTCTACGGAGCGAGTCAGGACAGCCAGAGAAACCCTCTCTTTTAATATATATATATTATGGAAGAAATAAATGATGCGATGTCATGATGCCATTCAAATTCATGAATGGTTTTAAAAGTCAATGAGAGGTAAGCTGGGGGCAGGGGTGAGGGGTACCACCTATAACCCCAGCATCTGGAAAGACTAACAGTGTGAGGCCAGCCTCAGGCTATGCAGCAAAACCTTGGGGTTGGGTATATTAGTGAGACATTGATGTATTACTGTTCCTTCCCTCTTCCAGTGGAGGAGAGTGAGATCTGAAGAAGTTAAGTAACCTTGGCCAAACAGCAAGCCACAGGTCTGGGATTTGAACTCGAGAAGTTAATCCCAACGCCTGGGCTTGCCGCTCCTTCCACTGACTCTCTGGACAGTGTCTGGATAAACGGGACTTTAGACAAGTTGGTCAAAGATAACACAAGCATTTCAAACCTCAAATCCTAAAACCACAGAGTGTCCTGTAATTTCTCACAGTTAAATAAAGAAACCGTTTTAGAACTAAGACAGAAACTCAAGATCTTCAGAAAAACCACAGGATTGTGTGAGTCCTTGACGGCAACCACCACATGCAGGTTGACCTAATTCCTCGGGACTCCCCTAGCACTGTGGATTTGCCCTTTATAGCTCCTGTTGTGATGCAATTGTTTTTATATGTCTGTCCTCTAGTGTGTAAGCTCATCAAATAAAAGAAATTATGTCTTATCCATCTCTGTTAGGGCTCTGTAATATAGATCATTTAATGAAAGGCCAATTCATGGCTAAATCCACATTCTGTGAGGTGACAGGAAACATCTTTTAGGTTTGTCATTGGCTAGCACATATTTTAAGGACCAGTCATGCATTTACTCTCAACAATACGGAGACAAGCAATAAAATTTAATATGAACTTAAGTAAGGAGCTAGGCATCAAGAGAAAAAAACAACAAATAACAAAACGCTAGTTTCCTTAAATTGACCTTTAGAAAAGAAAAAAAAAATGAATCAAGAAAAGAGATTTTTATCAATAACGTCCTAAAAATGTTCTGGTTTGTAGCAAGCTCAGTTGGCCCTTTTATGTGACTTTTCCCAGGTCAGAGAAACACGTGGATCACTGCATCTGGAGGCTGCAGAGACAGTGCAGGAACAGACCATGAGTGTTCCTGAGCTATTGCTCTTCGAGTGCAGAAAAATGTATCACTGAAAGCTTTATTGATCTCTTCTTTCCAGTGGACTGGGAGAGTTGGCAGGAGCTGGAGGGCTATAACAATTGTGTTTTGCTCCAGGCTGCTGCATTTGAGGAGCTGCAGGGCTGTAGCAGGGGTGGTTGCTCCAGGCTGCTGCATTTATTTTTAAGAGCAGTACAAACTGGTATCTACACAGGGCAGATTCCCTCCGTCTGGTTCAACAGATGAGTTCAGGCACACGCAGGCTTCCATTTATCTAAGTACAGAGGAGCAACCATTGGCTCAGGAAATGCTGCCTTGAAGGCCCCCTTCATGGCAAAAATCTCACCTGAAAGATAGAATACTTGGAAGCATTTGAATAGAATGCTTTGAAATGGCTTAAAATCCACAAGGAAGGCAAGACAATCTCATTTGGAATAGTGAGTAGGGTAAGGGTAAATATAACTTTTAATTTTTTTAATTAATCTTTTCATTTGGAAACAACTGGAGATCACACACAGTTGTAAGAAGTACCCTTCAGCCATTTTCCTCCTGATGGAAACATCTTACCATACTATAGTGCACACTATCAAAACCAGGACATTAGCTCGACTGCTTGAGATTGGCGCTGCGTCCAGCTGTCCTTGGAGAAGCGTCATCCTGGTTGGGTGGCTCAAAGCAAACCCCATGACGGCCAAAGTACGGAAAATAAGAGATGGTGGAATGCCTGACCCTAAACAGAACAAGCTCTGTCACCCCCTCCAAGGCTCAGGGAGTATCGAAGAGCAGGCAGGAGGAATGTGGGAGCTGGAGTGGGGGAAACACGCAGTCTTCTGAGCAGGGCATGGCCATTGTCGCGTGAACCCACACACGGCACAAGATTGGGTGGCGGAGGGGCCGTGAGGCCTCCCTCAGGAAATATTGGCAGTCCAGGGTTGCCTGGGAAGGGGTGTCGTTTTCTTCAGTGTAGCCACTGAGAAGTTGCCTGTGCTCCGGGAAATAGTCTCCCAACCACATCCAGGCAAGAAATTCTCATTAAACAAGAAATTCTCATTGTTGTCGGTCACCCACAAAAAGGAGTCATAAAAATAAGACGGGTGACTTATGAAAAAGAAGGAGAACAGGCGGCGAAAATAACTGAAATTTATTATGTAATGTAAAATTGTCAAACGATTTAAAAAAAAATCAAGAAGCCATGATATTAACATCGATCCAGTTAAAATACAGAAACTTCCATTGTTTCCATCAGCATGAGGGACTTGCGCCCTTTTGTAGCCAGGCTCTCCTCCGGCTACCAAAGCTCCTCTAGTACAGTCTTAACTACTCCCTTCTCCGCGTGTATAAATAGGTCATTCCGATGGAACTGTGCCACATGCAACATCTTGACTGCCTTTCTTCATTCAGCACAACTCTCTGGAGAGTCACCCAGGCTGTGTGAACCATTTACTGCTGATCATTGTTTTCTGGTGTTTCTGTATCACAGTGTTTAGCTACCTATCTACTCAAGAACACCTGGGTTATTTTCAGCTTTGTTATAGTACAGCTCTTGTGAATGTTCATATGCCAGTGTTTCTGCGTGCCCATGTTTTTCTTCCACCTTGGATAAATGCCTACGAGCTTGGGTTCTGTGATGGTTAAGATTTAGGTTTCATAAGAAACTACCAAACTGTTATCCAGAGTTCATGTAGTGTTTTACGTTCTATAGTGGTTTGAATGAGAACGGCCCCCATAGACTCATATGTTTGAATGCCTGATCTCCAGTTGGTAGAACAGTTTGGGAAGGATTAGGAGGTGTGGTCTTGTTAGAGGAGGTGTGTCACTGAGGGTGGGCTTTAAGGTTTCAAAAGCCCACACTATTCCCAGTTAGTGTTCTCTCTCTCTCTCTCTCTCTCTCTCTCTCTCTCTCTCTCTCTCTCTCTCTCTCTCTCTTATTGTCTCAACATTAAGCTCTCAGCCACCGCTCCAGTGTCACACCTGTCTGCCTGCTGTCACGCTCCCTGCCATGACAGTTATGGACTCTAACCCTCTGGAACCATGAGCCCCAAATTAAATGCTTTCTTTTATAAACTGGCTTGGTCACAGCAATAGAAAAGTAACTAAAGCCGGGCGGTGATGGCGCACACCTTTAACCCCAGCACTCCAGAGGCAGAGGCAGATGGATCTCTGTGAGTTTGAGGCCAGCCTGGTCTACAGAGTGATTTCCAAGACCAGGGCTACACAGAGAAACCCTGTCTTGAAAAACAAAAACAAAAAGAAAGTAAAAAAGAAAAGTAACAAGACACATTCCTATCAACACTACGCAAGTGATCATTTTCCCACATCCTCACTGGTAGCTGATGATGCCACTATTTTTGTTTTCATTATTTTCATAGATGTGTAGTGATACTTCGTTGCTGTTGTTTTAATAAATATTTTAGAACCATTTTATTTTCACAGAGAAAAAAAAAAACGAGCAGGAAGTAGGTGAACTTTCCTTACACCCCCTAACTGAAGGACATGCTCTAACTGGTGAACCTACAGGTTGTGGTCAGCCAGTCTAAGTCTAACTAGGGCTCACTGTCAGTGTCTCGCACTCCACGGGACGGACCAATGTGATGGCAGTCATCGACCACTGCAGCAGCATCCAGAGCAGCTCACTGCGGAAGGATGCTGGTGGTGGGAGGGCAGCATGTATGTGGGATACCTCAACCAGCCTCTCAGTTTTTCTGTGAATCTAAAACTGCTCTTAAAAAAAAAAAAAAAGCCTTAAAATAGAAACCCTGTTCATTTTCTTTGGTGAAATTCCCTCCATGTACTTTCCGCTGCTGTTCTAGCCATTTGTTGGCTCCTCTACTCCTGTGATTTAAGAGTCCTTCCCACATAGCGGATATGTGGGCTTTCTTCAGATGCATGACTTTCGAAGACTTCCTCTCAGGTTATAGCATAGCTTGCATCCCCACCCCCACAAGATTTATTTATTACGTATCCAGTGTTCTGCCTGCATGTATCCCTGCAGGCCAGTAGAGGGCACCAGATCTCACTACACATGGGAATTGAACTCAGGACCTCTGGAAGAACAGCCAGTACTCTTAACCTCTGAGCCATCTCTCCAACCCTGGCTTTCATCTTCTCAGCAGAGGCTTTCATGGAGTAAAATTTTAATTCTGATGAAGTCTCTTCTATTACCTTGTTTGATTGATCAAGTTTTCTGATGCTGAGCCTAAGGACCCTTTGTTAAGTCTTAGTTACCAAAGACTTCCTCCTGGTTCTCTCCTTTCATAGTCTCACATTTTGAGCTGCTTTTCCATAGAAGGTGTCAGATTTATGTTGATTCTGTCTCCCTCTATATGTCTACTTGTTCCAACTCCATGTATTCAAAAATGTTCCCTCCATTAAACTAAACACTTACTTGTCAAAGATGCAAAGAGTGGGCATCTTTTTGCATGCTGGATTCTAGATTCTTCATTCTGCCACTCTGATCTGTGCTCTTCTCTCTCCAAAATCACGTGGACAGTTACTGTCATGATCCAGAGGTTGAAACTGAGTGACTTACCAATCCTACTATATTATCTTCCAGTTTTTCAGCTAGTCAACTTCCTTTACCATTCAAATAATGTTCAAATCTACAAAAAGAAATTGCTAGTATTTTGTCAGGAATCCTGTTATCGTGTATGTCAGTAGGAAGAACTGACACTTTTCGCTCTGGGTTGTCTAATCCATAAACATGCTATAAGCATAGGCTATGTAATGTTTTCTAGGTAAACAGTATGTCATCTGATGGCAGTGACAAACGATGCTGTGTTTTACAGGGTTTTTGTTTGTTTGTTTGTTTTGTTTTGTTTTGTTTTATTTTTCAAGACAGGGTTTCTCTGTGTAGCTTTGCGCCTTTCCTGGAACTCACTCTGTAGTCCAGGCTGGCCTCGAACTCACAGAGATCCGCCTGCCTCTGCCTCCCGTGTGTTTTACAGTTTTATTTCCGTGTGTTGACAGTAACTATAGTAGTCTTGCTGCTACGGGGCAGTGGTGAAATCCTTGGCTCTTTTTCAACCTCCTCAGAAACTTTATTTAGGAAAAGGGAGAGGGGTGAAAACCCAGGGTGAGGAGTTAAATGTCTTCCCAGAGCCCCACAAATGCAGAAGCCTAGACTTCCCACCTGGTTTTTGTTGGCACATGTAGCGTGGCACCATTGCTTTTCTATGGTGTCTGGTTGTTATTGTGTAAGTGTTCTCTCTCGTCAAGGTCTTGCTTCTTTTCGGCCCTTTATAAAGATTTCTTTGGATATGACATTTGCTGGGGTTCCTTTGTCTGTGTCTGCCTGGAATTTCTGAGTTTGACCTGTTTCTCCAGTTCCAAGCCTGGGATATGGAAAACCTGGAGAATCCCACTGCATTGTTAGTTATGTTTCAACATTCTCAAGCATTCTCTCTATTTCTCTCCGATGTTCAAACTCTTATGTTTGTTTTATATATAATATATAGGGCTAGTTCTACTTAATGGGGAAGAATTAGAAAAGAATATTTATTTTAATCTATTGTATATAGATAAATAAGGAAGCAATGTGAGTTGTGAAGATTGACATGGTAGAAATAGTTTTGAGTCCAGCTGTGATGGCCAATCTTGGCTGTCAATTTAGCTACATCTGGAATCAAATAAGACCCAAGCAGCTGGGTAAGCCTATGAGGGATTTCTTGACTGGGAAGACCCACCCTAAATCTGGGCCACACCTTCTGGTGGCAGCCCACATAAAGGACATGGAAGAAGCAAGCTTTTGCTTTGTGGCCTGCCTGCCCTCAGCCACTGGCAAGCTCACCTCTCTCTGTTGCATAGGCATTCCTTTATTAGGAACTTAGTCCTTCAGGATTCTAACACGCACTTAAAACCAGCTCTCTAGGAATCCTCTGGGACTCCAGCTCCAGAATGGGCTTAGGTATCTGGTCTCCCCGACTAAACAACTACTGGATTCTTGGCCTTTCCTTCAAGAGGCAGCCATTGTTGGTCCTGGCTATAAGTGCCACACTACCTAGAGTGGCTTACCTTACAACAGCCTGTAAGCCACTCTAGTACACACACACACACACACACACACACACACACACACACACACACACACCATAAAAGCAGAAAGGAGAACGAGTTGGGAAGAGAAGCGTGAGGGACATTTCTCAATCAAACCACTACAATATACATGTATGAAAATGTCATAATGAAACATGTTCATATGCAATTATATACAATTAATATATACTAATAAACAACCTTTAAAAACGGAATGAATTAGTAAAAATAAGGAAGAAAGACATTTCTAAGAGGGTAGGGGTGGGGTGGGAGGCTAGGGATGAATCTCTGCACCTATGAGAAGGACGGCATGACTAGAATGGAGCATGCGTGCTCCACTCATGTGCAGACAACATGAGTATTTGGTAATAACTTCACATATATTGAGTTATTTACTTTGTTAGGCAAGCGCTGGCTATTAGTATTTTACAGAGGAATGCTGGGACTCATAAAAATAGCATACTAGGGGCTGGAGAGATGGCTCAGAGGTTAAGAACACTGGTTGTTCTTCCAGAGGTCCTGAGTTCAATTCCCAGCACCCACATGGTGGCTCACAACCATCTGTAATGAGATCTGGCTCCCTCTTCTGGCCTGCAGGGATACATGCAAATAGAACACTGTATACATAATAAATAAATAAATCTTTAAAAAAAAATAGCATACTATATAATTAGCAAATAGTAGAGCCTGAGTTAAACACGGGATATATATATATATATATATATATATATATATATATATATATATATATATAATGTTTTAGTCTCCTGATCTTCAGAAAAGACAAGAGCTCAAATTTTGATCTCCTAGAGACACAAGCGATGAGGTTAAAGTCAGTGCCTTAGAAGATGAAGAAAGAAATAAAATCCATATTAAAGGAAGACTGACCATTTAATGGGGGAGGAACACGCCAAAGCTGGGGAAATGCTGTCAGCACCTAGTTATGGCTTGCTCAGGCCATTTTGTATTTAATTCATTCATTCATCAAATGTTCACACGATACATCTGTCAGAGCTCCACTGAGAAGCAGAACCAGTAAGTAAGTGTGTGTGTATAAATATAACTAAACATGTATATTATGTCTGGTAGGAGCTGAAGGACAGAGGAAGAATTTTTTTCTGTAGAGAAGCTTCAAATTGGGATTTCAACTGATTTGACCTTGCCCAGCCAGATTAATGAAAGCAGCCTACAAAGCACTTCTTCACAGCAACATTTGGACTACTGTTTGGCTGCATAACTGGGAACCATAGCCTAGCCAAGCTGACACAGAGAACTATCTCACATGCATGCTATTGTAGGTCGCTCGGTCCCTGGCTTCCTGGAGGTCACAGTGTAGAGACTGGAGAATACTGGACACTGTAGCAATCCCAGCACAAATAAATGAAGGCGGAGGCTGGGTTCCCAGCACCCACACAGGGTAGCTCACAGTGACTGGTACCCTTGGAGGCCAGAAGAGGGCACCAGATTCCCTAGAAATAAAATTACAGATGGTTGTGTGCTGCCACGAGGGTGCTGGGAACTGAACTAGGGACCTTGGCAAAGGCAGTCAGTAGTCTTAACTGCTGAGCCATCGCTCCAGCTCCACAAAATTCCTTGTTAATTCTTCTCCCTCTTCTCTTCACCTCTGCCCGATGCTCTCCCTTTTCCCCTGTAAAAGCAAATGTGTTTATTTACTTAATTTTTAAATTTGTACTTATTTACTTACTTTATTATTTATTTATTCATTTGTTTATTACTATTTTATTATTATTATCAAATATATATGTGTGAGATCCCTCCTCCAATCCTCTCAACTGTTAATTTTTGCTGGTTTGACATATGACTCCGTTTTTATCCTGACAATTTTGATAGGACTAATTAAAAAGGCAGAGAAGAGGAAGAGTCACCGAAAGAGTAAAGAATTGCCAGACGTGGTGGTCCATATCTGTAATTCCATTGTTCGGGAGGCTAAGGCAGGAGAATCAAGAGTTCAAGGCTATCCTGACCTATATGGCAAAACTTGTCTCAAGAAAATGAAAAGAGGGCCGGGCGGTGGAGGCGCACACCTTTTATCCCAGCATTTGGGAGGCAGAGGCAGGCAGATCTCTGAGTTCAAGGCCAGCCTGGTCTACAAATCAAGTTCTAGGACAGCCAGGGCTGCACAGAGAAACCCTTTCTTGAAAAACCAAAAAGAAAAAAATAGAAGAAAGAGAGTGGGGGACTGATGGCGAGAGACATGTGTAGGTGTCCTACCATTGGAGCGGGGGGGGGGGGGGGGGGGGAGAGAACACTCTAAACAGTGACGCTGTTCTACCTCAGAAGATGGGAGGTGGGCAAGGAAGGACAACTGTTAACTGAACTGCAGCCATCCTGTGTGCAAGGTCTTTATGCTCCCCAGATCCCGGAGAGTGCTTGGTACTCAGTAAACATCCGGAGGCTGGAAATGTAGCTCAGTGTGGAGTTAACATACGCAGGGCCCTGTGTCCAACCCCCAGTACTAACAAGGTTAACAAATGCTTTTGAAATTAATAATAAGCCATTTTCTAATACATGAGAAGCCAGTGAGCATGTGAGATTAAAAAGAGGTCTCTGGCTTAAGCAAATAGGATTAACTATATAATATATAATACATATTATATATAATGTACTAAATCTTAAAATTAAAACCTACTACAAACCTCCAAAATTATATGCCTCCACTTTATAGGTGAAGAAACAGTTCCAGAGAGCCCATTTTTCTAACTTAACATGTTTTGAACAGAAGGCATCTGTGTTAACAGACGGAATTCCCTGTGTTGTAGCTCACAACGGCCCCTCCCATTACTGTGTTCCTTATTAATTTATTTATGTTTGTGTATGTGTGCATTTACATTTGTATGCAGGTGCCTAAGGAGATCAGAAGAAGACATTGGATCCTTGAAGCTGGAGTTTCTAATAGTTGTGAGCTGCCTGATATGGGTGCTAGGAACCAAATTCAGCTTGTCTAGAACAGCAGTGTATGCTCTTAACTGCTGGGTCAATACCCCAGCCCTCCTATTAATTCTTTTATAATTTGGAGAATCGTTACAATTTTTATGGGTTTTGTGGGTTTGGTGTTGGTTTTTGTTTTAATCTGTTTTAATGTGTATGGGTGTTTTTTGCCCGCATGTTATATGCACCCATGTGTCTGCAGCACCCATGGAGGCTAGAAAAGGGTATCGGATCTCCTAGAGCTGATGTTAAAGATGGTATATATAATTACTTGAGGCCATCATCTAGACTTCCTCTCAAGGATGAGTAAGGTTTGAGCCGAGTGTGTGACAGAACTCCTGGAGCTGGAGGAAGGGCCGCCACCATGGTACGACGCTTGCGTCACAATTAGAAAAGAGCGCCGTGGTGGCACACCAGTTAGATTCCCTCCGAAGTACAGTCCGCGCCCATTTTCACGTCCTGGCAGGGACCGTGGCAGCAAACAGCCATGGCAGGTCCCAAAGGAGGCAACTGGACAGCAGTATCTGTGGTCACAGCACCAGGTCACGGTCTCGCCAATCTTCTGGACTTCAACAAGGTGGGGCTCAGGAAAGTGCTGGAGCTGAGGTGGAGGACTGAGATGGATGCTCACTCAGTAAACAAACTGAATGGAAAAAAAAATATCCTAAAGAACCAAGGTAAAGAATCCCCTAAGAACCTCTAGGCTGGGGTTGGGCCCTCATGCTGAAAACGCAGACAAGGTTCTAATCTGCTTTTACTATTTTCCAGGGTGAGCTGTGCAACGTGGAAGGTAACAGAGGCCATTACCAAGGTCGTTTGTTCAAAGCCAGCCCTCTCCCCACAGCTGCTCTTGATTTCGGAATTTCTGACTGTCTCAAGATCAAAGCCAGTTTGACTCCAGCTTCTGACCTAATGTTTGCAGGTGTGGTAGTTTGAATAAAAATGAACCCCATAGGTTCATAGGGAGTGGCACTATTAGGAGGTGTGACCTTCTTGGAGTAGGTGTGGCCTTGTTGGAGGAAGTGTGTCCCTGGGGGTAGGCTTTGAGGTTTCAGAAGCTCAAGCCAGGCCTAGTGGCTCACTCACTGTCTCTTCCTGCTGCCTGTGGATCCAGATGTAGAGCTCTCAGCTACCTCTCCAGCACCAATACCTCTGCCTGCATGCCACCATGCTTCCCACCATCATGATAATGGAATAAACCTCTGAACTGCATACCACCTCCAATTAAGTTGTTTTCCTTCATAAGAGTTGCCATGGTCACAGTGTCTCATCACAGCCATAAAATAACAACTAAGAGAAAAGATATATTTAAGTATTTAAAAACAGCTGTTTACCAGGCAGGGTACAGTCATTCCTGTCTATACCAGGACCTTTGATAGGCATTCAAGGTCATCCTTGGCAACATAGTCAGTTCAAAGCCAACCTGCTTTACCTGGGAGCCTGTTTGAAAAGAAAAAAGGAGCTGAGCACAGTGACTGTACACGACTTTAATCCCAGCAATCGGGAGGCAGAGGCCAGTGGAACCGTGTGAGTTCAAGACCAGCCTGGTCTACATAGTGAGTTCCAGGACAGCCAGGACCACACAGAAAAACCCTGTCTCTAAAAAACAAACAAACAAACAAAGAAGACAAAGTAGCTAAGACAGAAGTTTAAAGGAAAAGGAAACATATTTACTTCTTTAAAATACTCTGTTATTGTTATTACTATTTTAGTATTACATGGAAAATAGAAACAAACATCTGGATAATTGAAAGTCAGAATGAGATGCATGCAACCAACCAAACAGTTGCCAGGGGCTGGCAACACTCAAATACATTTCACTGGCCCAGAGAGCATCTGCTACCTCCACCACGGCTAGAAGATCTACTATAACAGATGATTTATGGATGCCGACAGAAATACATCATGCAATAATAGCGCAACTGAACTTGACCAAAAGATTTAGAGTCACTAGATATGAGGCTTAATTTTCAATATATACCTTTAAGGAGACCACAAATATTTGTCATTGAAATCAAGGAGTGATGAATAAATACTTACTGTAGTTTATTTTTTGGTACCTTGCTTGATTCGACCTAACTCACTCAATCACAGCATTTGTCTTCCATTTTTCAGAAAGGACTTCATTCATTTTGGGGAGAAGAGAAAGAATTTAATTGCACGGTTGCCCAGAGCGGAAAGGGCTAATAAGCTTGACAAACCAGAGTGATGCATTTGTACAGTTAACAAGCGCTTCCCTCTCGGGCTGAATCAGATTCTGCCTCACTGCAGGCAGGGCTTGCTGTCTGAAGGTCTTCCTTCATCTGGGCTTCAGGCAAATCGTGTCATCTCGAATCCATGGTTCTTCACGACAGAGGAGCCGGAGCACACACAAAGAGGAATGCATGTCTCAAGAACATGCCCCTGGCATTAACCCATTAAATTATCCCGTGTCTTTCTTGTCTCTTTTAAGTACATGCTTTGGGGACATATCAGTGTGATTTGTGGATTTCTGGAGCAATTTGGGGAACGCCAGAAAGTACCCTAATTACCTGTAGATGTTTGACTGAGCAATGAAGGGTAGAAAATAAAACTCAGCAAACCAAGGAGCATGGGTAAATTGAAAGCGATGATTTAGGACTGGGTTGGTGACCTCTCTTACTCCAGGCCTTGTTTCTGGGCAGCTTCTGGGATGCCGACCTTTCTGCTGCCCTGACATTCCCAACAGGAGGAAATCTGAGTTTTTCAAAGCCAAAGCCAGCCCACTATTTCTTTCCTCTCAATCACCTTTCACCTAGGTCCCCATCCTTATTCCTCCCAAGTGAGTCTAGCCATGTTCCAAATAGTGGAGAGGTGTGTGTTTGTTTTTACAGCCCTTTGGAGGTATCTCACCTCTCTCCACCTGTCAGGTGAATACCCCAGACACTCTCCCTAACCTCACACTGCTGTCATTCATCGAGATACTGAAGGTCAAAGCCTTTCTGTGTACGTGAGCCTCTGACCCTCACAACTGTCCAAGGCAATGAAGCCATTATCAGCCCTATTTGTTCAGGAGAAAACTGTTTTAACAGACTCATGGGCTGATAGATAGTCTCTCATTCATCAGGCTGCCCACAAAGGACTCTCCCAGGTAGCAGCTATAATGTGGAAAATAAAAGAAAATGTACGCTCTGCCCAGGAGAAAGATGCAGGTCTTTTAATTCTAATAAAGACTATAGTATTAATTAGATTCTGAAGTTCCTCTAGTCGTCGTTAATGTAATATTGGAGACTCACGGGTATTACCTGAGGGGGTAAAGTTCATAACTTGCTTGCCTTTGGGCTTGTTCAGTTTTCCAAATATGAGGTAGAAATCTGCTTTGTCCTTGTGTGTCCAAGCCATCAGCCACATTACAGTTAGGGACCAGATTCTGCAGGGCTGTGCTCACTAAGGATCTCAAAGGGCGCCTTACTCAGAGAGAGGCAGGCACAGGCCCTTGCTGTGTGCTGCCAATGGCCAGACCCAGCATCTCTCATTCTTCTGACTCTCGAATAAAGGTCTATGTGATGTTATATGTTTTTTTTTCATTTTCTCCCAAGAAAGGAGAGCCTCTACCGAATATTTTTTTCTTTTCTTTTCTTTTCTTTTCTTTTCTTTTCTTTTTTTTCCCTCGGAGCTGAGGACCTAACCCAGGGCCTTGCACTTGCTAGGCAAGCGCTCTACCACTGAGCTAAATCTCCAACCCCTTACCGAATATTTTGTACTTTATTGGTTAAGAAGTAGTAAGTTGCCGGGCGGTGGTGGTGCACCCCTTTAATCCCAGCACTCAGGAGGCAGAGGCAGGCAGATCTCTGTGAGTTCGAGGCCAGCCTGGGCTACAGAGTGAGATCCAGGAAAGGCACAAAGCTGCACAAAGAAACCCTGTCTCGAAAAACCAAAAAAAAAAAAAAAAAAAGGAGTAAGTAGTCCCCAATCCATTCTTTTTCACCTTTCGTTTGAGTTGAGTCCTCGTTTACAGTAACTAGCCTAGTGCTTTGGGGGTGTTTTGTTTAGGTGGGTTTTTTAGTTGGTTGGTTGGGTTGTTGTTGCTGTTTTATATTTTTCAGTCTTCTGCCTGGAGCGTTTGCCAGACTACAGTGCCAGGATGGTGAAACAGCTTGTTTGATAGTTTTATTTCACACTCCATTTATAGAGTTTGATCAGTTTTGACATGTGTATACACCCACGAAGCCACGGCTAGTGTCATGACTGTAAACATGTAATTATCCCATGTCCCTTAAACCCGCCCCTTCTGTGGGGGACCAGTGAGCTGCGCTCTCTCTCTCTCTCTCTCTCTCTCTCTCTCTCTCTCTCTCTCTCTCTCTCTCTCCCCCTCTCTCTCTTCTCTCTCTCTCTTCTCTCTTCTCTCTTCTCTCTTCTCTCTTCTCTCTTCTCTCTTCTCTCTTCTCTTTCTCTCTTCTCTCTCTCTCTCTCTCTCTCTCTCTCTCTCTCTCTCTCTCTGTTAGAAAACGTGTCTGTGGAACTCTACAGTATGCCTTTTGCCTAGTGACTTTCCCTCAGCAGGAGCTTTTTCAGGCTCCTCCACATTTTAGTATATGCCAGTAGCCCATTTCTGAGGAAGAGAGCATTGCTTCTGTATTCGCCTCTCAGAATCCTTTGGATTGTTTCCAGTGTAAGAAGGTGCTGCAGATGCATTTGACTCTTTTTGTAAAGAAAGGTTTTCATTTCTCGGGGGTAAACGCTAGGAACGGGATGGCTGGAGCATGGGACAGCTGCATGCTGAACTTGTTAAGAAATTACCACTATTTTTCCCCTGGGTTGTATCAAGGGTGCTGCAGCCAATCACTGTGAACTTTGTGATGGTTCCTACCGGTTGTCGAGGTGTAATGACCTAAGATCCTTAGGAAAGCAGCCTCTGCGCATGTCTGTGAGGGGCTTCTTGATAGGTTAACTGAGGTCGGAAGAGCCACCCTAAGTGTGGTTGGCATCATTGCCTCCTGAACGTGGATTCCCTGTGAGCAGCTTCCTCAAGCTCCTGCTCCTCACCTCCCCACCTCGATGAATGGCACCCCCGAACTGTGAGCCAGGGTAGCCCTTCCCTCTCTGAGCTGTTTTCATTGGGTATTTCGTCACAACAAACAGAGTAACCAAGACAAACTTGGTGGCTTAAAGTAACAGCAGTGTATTCTCCTACAGTTCCGGAAGCCTGAAATCCAAAAACCAAGGTGCCTTTGAGCCACAGTTCCTGTGAAGAATCCAGAGAAGAATTTGTTTCATGAGTCTGTCTGCTTCTGGGGGCTCCTGCTGTTCCCTCGCTGTGGTCACAGGGTGAAAATCTCTGATCCGAGGACCATAGATCACGTATACTGCTCGCTTGCTCTCCCCCCCTCCCCACTTTGTAATTTTTTTTTTTCATTGTGCGCATGCGTACCATCTGAGCCATCTCACTGGCCTCTGGTTTGTGAGATAGAGTCTCATATATCCGGGGTTGACTCCAAACTCACGATGTAGCCAAGGATGGCCTTGAGCTCCTGATCCTTCCGCCTCATTTCCCAGGTATGGTGTTATTTTATTTGTATTAAAATGTTATTTGTATGTTAATAAATAAAGTTGCCCCGGGGGTCAGAGCTATTAGCAAGCCATAGGAAAGCAGGGCAGTGGTGGTGTATGCTTGTAATCCCAGCACTTGGTAGGCAGAGCTAGGTAAGTCTCTGTGTGTTCAGGGATACAGCCAGTATTGGATACACATGCCTTTAATCTCAATACCAACCATAGAAGACCTGGAGGTCTATACAGACAGGCCATGACGAGGTGGTCATGTGGTTGGGTTTACAACCAATGAGAAGGCAGAACAGAAACTCTATATAAAGACTTTAACACAGGAAGTAGCTCTGGTTCGGAGAGGTAGGACCACCGCAGGAGGAAGGGTAAGGTTTTAGCTCTTAGCTCTGACCTCTTGGCTTTCTTCTTTGCATTGGTTCTGTGTTTCTTATTTAATAAGTCGGTTGGTTACATCTACACCCAGGTGCTGGGATCACAGGGGTGTGTGCTCTGCTTTTCTCTTACATAAACACTTGTGATGGCTTCAGAGTCTGTCTAGGTCATTTCCCAGCGTCAAGAGTCACTTAAATCACATCTCCGAAGAACCTCCACCCTTGCCTACTTGTTTCTTTTTTAACATATGATAACAGTGCGTGTTAAGTACATGGATTAAAACACAACTATTTGGGGGCCGGGGCATTTTTCAGCCTAGCATGGCTGATCTTTTTTAAGTTTAGCCATTCGACTGTTCTGTGGTGGCAGGGGTACAGGTTTACTTTGTCTTTCTTCAACAGTGACGAAGTTGTAACTTCTCACATGCTTACTTACCAACTGTGTCCGCTTTTGTAAAGTGTGTTCAAATCTTTTGTCAGCTTTTAAATCAGATTTTGTGTTATTTTTGAGTTTTGAGAATCCTGTATGTCACGCATGCGAGTTCTTTACCATCTCGATGATTTATAATATTTCATCCACATCGAGCCTTTACATTTTTTTTTTACCAGTGACTTCTTTGACAGCCTTTCTTGAATTATATCATTGATTCATCCCTATTAGATTTTCTAGGTCCTGCAGGGCATGAACTATAAATCACTCCCCATCCTCAGCTCCCAACATGATGCCTAGAAGATGTTCATGATTGTCACTTGGTTTTTCTGCCTTCAATGCCCTTCCTTTTCACAGGGTCACATTTGCAGACCAGAACTTCTTATGTTAAGGTAACCTCAGTGCGGCCTAGTCTGTTGTCCATTCACAAATGATAAAATTCGCTCTTTTAAAGTGTATACTTCAAAGGTCGGTAGTATGTTTATTAAGTCATTGCACAGCAGTCCCCAGTCTAATTCCAGAACACTGTACAACGCCCACACACACACACACACACACACATCATTCAAAGCAAGCTCCAGTCTTTTCTTTCCCACATGCAGGTGACCACTGAGCCCTGTAGATTTGCCTACTCTGGACATTTCATATGAATACAATTATACCATGTGTGGTCTTCTGTGTCCAGTTCTGTTCCTTTAGCATAATATTTTCAAAGTTATTGGATTATTTCTCCTGAGGAGAGGTGAGCAAATATTTATTTACCTAGATAGGACACCAACAATAGACCATAGTAATGTTCTATCCAAACCCTGTTTAGTACACCAATCAATCTCATTTACAGAAATGTGGGAGAAGGGGGTCCTTATGGGGGTGTGGGTGACCCCAAACAGCTGCATAGCCAAAACACCCCTCTCCAGCATGACTTCCCCAAAGCTGCATAATGAAGTTCTGCTTCCATCTAGCCTCCCACCTCCTAGCACCATATAAGATCACACACAGTTCAGGGGCAGGCGGGATGCCGGGCTGCAATCTCACTGAAGATTTTTTTTTTTTTAATTTTAATTTTTATTTTTATTCTGGTTTTTTTGATATATATTTTTTATTTTACAATATCATTCAGTTCTACATATCAGCCATGGGTTCCCCTATTCTCCCCCCTCCCACGTCCTCCCCTTACCCCCAGCCAACCCTCCATTCCCACCTCCTCCAAGACAAGTCCTCCCCCGAGGATTGTGATCAACTTGGTAGATTCAGTCCAGGGAGGTCCAGTCCCTTCCTCCCAGACTAAGCCAAGTGTCCCTGCATAAGTTCTAGGTTTCAGACAGCCAACTCATGCAATGAGCACAGGACTTGGTCCCACTGCCTAGATGCCTCCCAAACTGATCAAGCCAATCAACTGTCTCACCTATTCAGAGGGCCTGATCCAGCTGGGAGCCCCTCAGCCTTTGGTTCATAGTTCATGTGTTTCCATTCATTTGGCTTTTTTTTTTTCAATAATTGAGTAAAACTGAAATTTATTATATGCCACAGTCGTCCTAGGGACCTCCATGCTATATATATAGCCTCTATGGTTCTATGGGTTGTGGTCTGATTGTTCTTTATTTTATATCTAGAATCCACCAATGAGTGAGTACATACCATAACTGTCTTTCTGGGTTTGGGTTACCTCACTCAGGATGATTTTTTCTAGTTCCATCCATTTGCCTGCAAATTTCATGCTTTCATTGTTTTTCTCTGCTGAGTAGTGCTCCATTGTGTATATGTACCACATTTTTTTCATCCATTCTTCCGTTGATGGTCACTGAAGATTTAATAAGCCTCCCTCCACTCTTCTTGAAGTATCGGCAGCCCTGTTACCACTACTACTGACAGAGCTCTCACTGTATCCTTCTGCTTACATCACAGCTGATGTGCTGGTTGTGGTGGCCCACAGAGGCTTCCTAGCGAGATCTTACTCAAGGTCAGAGAATCTGAGCTTGCTATACCCAGCAGGGCTACATAATAGGATGATTTGTCCATCAGGCGTGGTTACCAGGTGTTTGGAAGGGTCTACACTTGGCTGTACGGTGTGCTTTGATCTTGCAAGGGGGAGGTCTTTTGCCGCTCCCCTTGACATATTATAAAAAGCCCTTTTGGCCTGGCGGTGGTGGCGCACGCCTTTAATCCCAGCACTCGGGAGTCAGAGGCAGGCGGATCTCTGTGAGTTCGAGGCCAGCCTGAGCTACCAAGTGAGTTCCAGGAAAAGGCACGCAAGGCTACACAGAGAAACCCTGTCTCGAAAAACCAAAAAATAAAATAAAATAAAATAAAAAGCCCTTTTGAATAAACCTCTGGGCAGCTGGATATTGACCCAGGGCCTTCCCAAAGTTATCCTGTGTCTCTGTCTTTCTCCTTGTCATCTAGGTCTATCTTTCTACCTGATATTTCCTCATTCCTCTCTCCTCCACCCAAGAACCCTTCAATAGGTTGGAGCAGGTTGGAGCAGGACTCCCACAGACTCCCACAGCTGGTGAATTCCTTTGTCCAGTTGCTGCTGGGCCATCTTTTACTGATGTTGGAGCCCAGATTCTTTAGCCTTCCAGTGCTGACTGAAGACCAGTAGCTCTCCAGGATCCCTCCAGGCCTTCTGCATCAGTTTGGGACTGCTGGAGCAGTTAGCCTCATGTGCTGAGCTCTCAGCCTCTCCTATGTGCAGTCATTGTTTAATTACATTGTTTAATTCTGTAAGCCAATCTAAGACACTCCCTTCTAATACATATGTTCATTCTATTGGTTCTGTCCCTCTAGAGAACCCTGACTTCTATGCTGTTCTGTAAAGACTGTGAAGGTACTTCAGTGCCCAGGCAAAGTAATTCTGTCAAGCCACTTGCTCAGTTGTGGTATCAAGTCATTCTTTGCACCTCTCAAATAATTATCTACCAGTCCCAAAAGCATCCAGAATTACCTTCCCAAGGCCAAGAAATAATAATCAGGGCTGGAGAGATGGCTCAGAGGTTAAGAGCACTGGCTGTTCTTCTAGAAGTCCTGAGTTCAATTCTCAGCAACCACATGGTAGCTCACAGCCATCTATAATGAGATCTGGTGCCCTCTTCTGGCATTCACCAAACATAAAGGCAGAACACTGTGAACATAATAAATCAATAAATCTTTAAAAAAAAAAAAAAAAAGAAAAGAAAAGAAATAATAATCAAAGACTAACAATAGGGAACCTCCAACCCAGTGCAGGTTGACAATATCTGACACACAGTTCTAAGAAGGTGGGTTTTTTGTTGGTGGTGGGGGTGTGTGTTTTGTTTTGTTGTGTTTTGCTGTTGAAGTAGTTTAGAAGCAGCAAGTAATTTATCAGGTGAATAAAGTTGAATATTGAAAACAAGCCACAGCTAAATTGTCAACTAACTGTCTGACAGGGAAATGGTGCAGATGTGAAAAGTTTATGCAAGACTTGAAGTAACACATCATTCTGAAGATACTGGTGATAGAAATCAACTTCCTGAGACCGTCATTCCTGAGGGCACAGCGTGAAGCCACTGCTATGTGCCCTGCTTGAAAGTGTCAGTTTTTGATGATAGGGTGACTGGGTTTGATGCTACCATGGGTAGGTGGACTTGGCAAGGAGCTTAACTTTATTTAATTGTGGCTTCCTTATATATAAAGTCTGTCTGGTGCCACTGTGCAAATTCAGCGAGTTAGTAGGTGTAGAAATTTTAGAATGGTGCTAGAGACATTTAAAAAAATTTCAATAAAGGTTAGAGACAAAGACATTGTATTATAATGAAAAGATTAGATTAGTTCAAGGTAATCTAAATAATAAGGCAGGGAAATGAATATAAATGCATGGAACGTATCTTAGGGTGTCTCTTGCTGTGATAAAAAACTGACCCAAAGCAACGTGGGCTTATTTTGTCCTACAACTCTCAGGTCTCACTCCACCATGGACGGAAGTCAGGGCAGGATCTTGCAGGAAGCTAGACGGAGGTGTGGACTGAAGCAAAACCGTGGAAGAATGCTGCTTGCCGGCTTGCTCTTCATGGCTTGCTTTGCCTGCCCTCTTACAGTATCTAGGACCATGGATCCAGGGGTGGCACTACTTGCTGGGGACTGGGCCCACCCACATCAATCATCAATCAAGAAGATGCCCTACAGACTTGCCAACAGGCAATCATATGGAGGCATTTTCTCATTTGTGGTTCCTTCTCAGATAACTCTAATTTGTGTCAGTTTGACCAAAAAAAAAAAAAAAAAAAAACAGGACAAAAGACTGTCTCCCAAACTTAATCAGTTTTACTCTGGTATTATAGTGGCTATCTGGAAAATATACGTGCACACACACACACACACACACACTTACTTAACACTCACACACACACTCTTATACACATATAGACACACTCACACACTCTCATACTCACACACATACTCACACACATTCACACTCACACACTCTTACATTCTCTCTCTCTCTCTCTCTCTCTCTCTCTCTCTCTCTCTCTCTCTCTCTCTCTCTCTCTCTCTCTCTCTCTCTCACACACACACACAGTTGATGCCCATATCCTTGTAGTAAAGCATGGTGTTCTGAGAACACTAGAAACAGGCTGCTTAGACTGGAGTCACAGATCCACCAGTCTCTAGTTGTGTGAAATTCACCAACTTGCTTAACTGTTGCATTTTTCTCATCCATAAAGTTAAGATCGCAGTAGGGTGGCTGTATTACAACAGGCATGAGCCCTAGATACATTGGCCTTTGTGAGTTTCTTTCTCCATAAAATATTTCAAACCATACTTTATAACTGCATTTAGTAAAAGACAAACACAATCTGCCTGGAATCATGACTACATATTTATTATGATAATTACATTCCATTTTCCTTGTGATTTTTGAAAGAGAACTTTTTGTGGATTCTAGGCGTTGTGCCTCCTAGATGAGTTGGCCCAGATTGTTACAAATGCTAAATTAATTGGTGTTTGTGAAGCACTTGGAACAGTGCCCAGCACCGTAGCAGGCACTCCGAGTGTCTGTTAAAGAAACACAGATTCAGAGCAGCAGCTGAACCAGATGTTGCTTCCTTCCAAACCCCCTCCTCCCACGCGCCGCTATATTCTGATAAATCAAATCCGCCTCCAAATACGGTGAAGAGATTTCCTCCCACTAACCTGTAACTACAAAAGCTTCAAAAGAATAAATCAAGAGCATGAATTAGGTTTAATTAAATTCTTTCGTTCTGTTCAGAACAAGCAGAGGTGCCAGGCAGCGCCTCACCCCTTTCCTGACTCAGCATAGCTCCAGCGCGCCCAGGCAACTGTGGCTGTGAGGTGCTCACGCTCCAACCTAAGAGAATTTACCGTCTGTCGTCCAGGCTCCGTCATCAGGAGCCAGGGCCTAGATCCGTGTCCCCTGTACATGACTAAGGATGCCAAAGCCCAGAGACTATACATACGTTATGTGCTCCTCGGAAGACTGAAACATACCAAAAAAGAAAATTATTAGATATGAGTTCTCAAAAATCACACGCATATTATATGCATAATAAGCAACTTTTCTTTCTCTTAACCAGCTCACCCATCCTATGGGAAGGCCAACAGAAGAACTCAGCCTGTTGTAGAGTTGTAGGATCTTTCAGGGTCAGGAAAATACTTTATTGTCTTTGTTTGGTTTCTCAGAGACTGATGGGGACTTGGTTAAACAGCAGTTTCTGGCCTCACTCTCCGCCATTGGAGTCAGATGAACTTTGACCCACAAATAAAGCAAGATTAGAACACCAACCACTGGGAGTTAGGAAACAGTGACCTCCACCTACACTGTCCTCTAAAAAGAACTCTTCACTCTTTCCTGCTTCAGAGGAAGGATTCCAGCTTTCTCATTTACACTGGATATCTGACTGTGTGTTTGGGGTTAATAACCTCACCAGACTGTGATTATCCACCACATGCCAACTGTGTAATCTGTGGGGCCCACTGTAAAATTAATATGTGGGGCTTCTTGTTCCAAAAGAAAACTCTTTCTTCCCTCAGTCTGCATCCTTTTCTCTGTTCCTGTGGTTTTTAATTTGACACTCCTTCAGGCTCAAGAAGAGGATTTGAAGGGACCGTGAGACTCGGGACCACCTGTGTGTGGATCGTGAGCCTGGCAGCTCCTTCCTCTCACGACCCCAGCAGGGGAGTGCCTAGGGAGCCAGTGCTCACTGGAAGTTGTTGAGGACAGGAGAGGGGCCGCTGGGGATCTGTTCCTGAGAGGTCAGAGGCAAGGAGAAGCAAAGACTCGAGCCCCCGGTTCATGCTCTAGTGTCCAGACCGACTTATCCCTGCAGGTCAGTTCTTGTTGATCCTTTGCTCTGATTGCATGCAGCCTCTCTGTGGTCTCCAGCATGCTCCTGCTAACCCCAGTGATCCCCGCTGGCATCTGGTGCCACCTCCTGTGCATACAGACATCAAGTCCTATGGGAGAAATCATAAAGCGTAGTGCAGGACCATGAGAGAACATGTTATGGCATGTTGGACTTCTATTTGGTCAAACAGTGCATGACCACGAAAGGACATGTCGTGGCATGTTGGACTCACATTCGGTCAAATTTCTGTGGTGTGATTCATTTGAAACGAACAATTTCAACTCCCCTGTCACTGCGTATATTAGGACAATGTTCTAATCTGATGGTTTGATTTGGGGGTTAACTAATCTGATGGTTTGATTTGGGGCTTTAGTATCTTTTTTAACTTTTTTTTTAACATGGATTTGTTTATTTCTGGGGTGCCATGTTGTGCGTCTGGAGGTCAGAGGACAAACTATGGGAGTCTTCTACCGCGTGGGTTCCAGGGATTGAACTCAGGGATAGACGACTCCTTAGATCCTGTTCTACTGTCCACCTTTACCTTATGAAACACCAATTCAAGAACTAACTCTTTTAAAAATTCAAAATAGTGATGTCGGGGCATTAAGCTTCAGGTGTGGGATCTTTCTGAGCAGACGGCTCTGTGCAGTTGAACTAGCTTGTGCTCACAAAGCGTGAGGCTTGATTACCACCTCTGGAGTCACAATCCATGCTCAGGGCTTAGAGTCCAGTCCTTATTCAGCCCCTGGGTGGCCTCTGGTCTTCTATCAGGGAATCTTTAAGACTCCGTTCTTAATATGTAACATAAGCTCATAGCCCGAACCCAGACAAGCAGCTGCTTCCTCCTCCTTTACTCTGACTTCTTCCCCTGGACCCACGTAGGAATGCTAACACACACCTCAGGATAGCAAAGGAACGGGCTACATCTTTCTCGTGTTAGTCTACGATCCTCAATCTAGACTAACTCCATGTTTGAATTCCACCCTGTCATATTTTATGTGTATGGGTGTTTTGTCTGCATGTGTGTCTATGTACCAGGTATGTGCCTGGTACCCATGGAGGCCAGAAGGAGGCATGGGATCTCCTGGAACTGGAGTTACAGATGGTTGTGAGCTACCATGTGAATGCTGGGAATTGAACCCCTGTCCTGTGGAAGAGCAGCTAGTGCTCTTAACCGGTTCTCCAGCCCTTCCATGTCTGACTGTTTTTTTGGTTTTGTTTTGTTTTGTTTGAGACAGGGTTTCTCTATGTAGCCCTGGCTGTCCTGGAAGTCTCACTCTGTAGACCAGGCTGGCCTCAAACTCACAGAGATCCACCTGCCTCTGCCTCCTCAGTGCTGGGATTAAAGATATACATTTTGTGTCTCTTTATTGGTGAGTTGAGGCCATTTATATGTAAGGTTATTATTGAGAAATGTTTACTCATTCTTGTCATTTTCTTGGTTATTTTTCTGGGGGTTTTGATTATTATTTGCTTGTTTCTTTTTTGTGATAGTTTGAATGAGAATGCCCCCCATAGGCTCATATGTTTGAACACTTGGTCCCCAGTTGGTGGGACAGTTTGGGAAGGATTAGGGGGTATGGTCTTGTTGGAGGAGGTGTGTCACTGGGGGCAGGCTTTGAGGTTTCAAAAGTCCAGGCTATTCATTCCTAGTTAGTTCTCTCTGCCACATGATCCTGGGTAAGAAATAAGCTCTCAGCTACTGCTCCAGGGCCATGCCTGCCTGCCTGCCTGCCTGCCTGCTGACATTCTGCCTGCCAGGTTGCCTATGGACTCTGACTTTCTGGAACCATAAACCCCAGATTAAATGCTTTCTTTTATAAGTTGTCTTGGTCACAGTGTTTTATCACAGCAATAGAAAATGAAGACCTTTACCCTCTATCCATATTAGTTGTTTGCTGGCTTACTGTGTTAGACGTGATGGATTCCATCCTGTTTTGCCTTTGTTCATTTCTTCCTCTCATGAAATTTATTATTTCTTGTGCTCTCATAATTGAGACTGTTTTTCTTCTCTGTGTGCTCTGTTCCTTTAAGTATTTTATGAAGTGGTGACTTGGTGGTCATGAACTGCTCCAGTTTGTACTTGTCTTTAAATATCCTTATTTCTTTATGGGTATCGATGTTTTATTACTTTCTTTGGTTAGTGGGGTGTGTGTGTGTGTGTGTGTGTGTGTGTGTGTGTGTGTGTGTGTGTGTTTGGGGAAGAGTGTCTTGTTAGTGGGCAGACTGTTCTTGGAGGCTCAATCCTCAGCACCTCCCAGCACAGAGGGGAAAAGCTGCTTTAGGAAGTGGCTTCTCTTGCCTCCCTCCACCAGGGAACGGCAAAGCCCAGGCTCTGATCAGCCTCCCCGCAGAGTCCTCCCACTCTCTACTCTTTCCAGGTATCCTTTACTTTGTGGATTTCCAAAGCTCTTTCTCTCCCTCTGTCTTTGAAACAAGGTGTGTGCTTTTCTTTTCTTTTCTTTTTTTTTTTTTTTTTTTTTTTTTTTTTGGTTTTTCGAGACAGGGTTTCTCTGTGTAGCTTTGCGCCTTTCCTGGAGCTCACTTGGTAGCCCAGGCTGGCCTCGAACTCACAGAGATCCGCCTGGCTCTGCCTCCCGAGTGCTGGGATTAAAGGCGTGCGCCACTACCGCCCGGCGGTGTGTGCTTTTCTTATCCCAACTTTCTCCTTCACCTGACTGTAGAGAAACAGCTTCTAGTCCGACATCTTTAGCTTGTTAGATCTTTTTTATTTTGTTTTTGTTTCTCTGTGTAGCCCTGGCTGTCCTGGAACTCACTCTGTACACCAGACTGGCCTGAACTCAGAGATCACCTCCTCTGCATCCTGAGTGCTGGGATTAAAGGCCACCATACCCAGTTAGATCCTTTAAATTTAAAAAACCGTAATAGGAAATAACATCAAGTGATAGGACTTTCTACAATATGACCACTAAAAGGATCAGCTAGGGACTGGATCTGCTAACCACGGAGCTTCTGCATCTCAAGTCAAACTCTTGAGTGTCAATGCTTAGGACAAGGCAACTAGCAATTAATTTGAAATCAAGTATAATTTATCTCATTTGTGTGCATCCTTTTTTCATTTTTCCCCGACAACTGGCAAACGATTTGCGCAGTAACAATGGGCAGCAGAGAGAGTCAGTCTAGAAGCAGACAGAGTGCATGGTGGTTAGGCCAGAACTACACAGCCAGTCACTTGATTCCAAAGAGCATTGCAATGGGTCTTATTTGATCCTCTGTTTTGCCATAACTGGTCAGAATGCTTCTTTAACAAAAGGGCGGCCTGCATTTACGCAGGTCAGGTTGAAACACCAGTCACAGAACAGAGTCCTATTAAAGAAAGGGGAAAAGGATCTAGCCCACTGTGCCCTAAGAAGTCAGATGTGGAAGCCAGGTGGTGGTGCATGCCTTTGATCCCAGCACTCGGGAGGCAGAGGCAGGTGGATCTCCATGAGTTTGAGGCCAACCTGGTCTACATAGGGAAGTCCAGGCCAGCCAAGGCCAGATAGGGAAACCTTGTCTCAAAAAAAAACTAAAACAAAAATAAAGATTAAAAAGTCACTCGCTGGAAAAACCCCCACAGACCCAGCTCAAAGGATCAAAAGTGAAACAAACGGAAGCTGAGAAACAATTGCTGGTGATGGCAGAGGCTGGGGAGGGCGTGGCCTGCCCCCTACTGCTCTCCGTCCCACTCCTTCAAGGCAAAATCTTTCTTTTCCTAGCCAGGCGGTGGTGGCGCATGCCTTTAATCCCAGCACTCGGGAGGCAGAGCCAAGTGGATCTCTGTGAGTTCGAGGCCAGCCTGGGCTACACAGTGAGTTCCAGGACAGGCTCCAAAGCTACACAGAGAAACCTTGTCTCAAAAAAAAAATCTTTTCCTAAACTGGAGCTCATGTTTTTTCAGTTTGCCAACATGTGAGTGCTAGGAATCGAACCCGGGTCCTCGACCAGAGCAATAACTGCTCTTCACTGTTGGGCAGTCTCTCCAGCCCCTACACACACTTTTTCTCCAAAATAATTTATTTATTTGTATTTTGTGTACATTGGTGCATGTATGTCTGTGTGAGGGTGTCAGATCCCCTGGAACTGGAGTTACAGACAATTGTGAGCTGCCATGTGGGTGCTGGGAATTGAAGCTAGGTCCTCCGGAAGAGCAGCCAGTATTCTTAACCACTGAACCATCTCTCCAGTCCATACCTATGTTTTTTACAAAAGTGCCAAAAATATATACTGGAAAGGACAAAGATTTTTTTAGCAAGTAGTTCTAGAAAAACTGAATTTTTATATGTGCAAGAATGAAACTAGACCACAACCCATAGAACCATGGAGGCTATATATATAGCATGGAGGTCCCTAGGACGACTGTGGCTTATAATAAATTTCGGTTTTACTCAATTATTGAAAAAAAATAGCCAAATGAATGGAAACACATGAACTATGAACCAAAGGCTGAGGGGCCCCAGCTGCATCAGGCCCTCTGAATAGGTGAGACAGTTTATTGGCTTGATCAGTTTGGGAGGCAACTAGGCAGTGGGACCGAGTCCTGTGCTCATTGCATGGGTTGGCTGTTTGAAACCTGGAGCTTATGCAGGGACACTTGGCTCAGTCTGGGAGGAAGGGACAGGACCTCCCTAGACTGAGTCTACCAGAGCATCCAGTCCCTCCCTCCCCCCCCCCCCTTTTCCCCCCCCACCCCCCGCCCCCCCCCCCCCCCCCCCCTCCCCCTTGTCCTTCCCCTCCCCCTCCCTTCCCTCCCCCCCCCCCCTTCTGTATCCCCCCCCCCCCCCCCCTAGG